>NW_020215887.1:0-1312 GCF_003070985.1 Temnothorax curvispinosus | reverse complement strand
AGAGAGCTAACCGGACAACGTATCGTGAACGCGGACTTGGACAGACAAACCACAGACTCGAGAAGAACATTAAGTCAGACATTAGATAGATAGGCAACTCTATGAGATAATAGTTCTCCAGATGTCGCGCTGTGAATCGCCACCAATCCGGATTCAGCTCGAACACCTCCCCTCGATGAGCACACGACGTCTGTGAAATTGTTAGACGGTTTTTAGATTTAAGAGATCAAGACATCTCTCGTGTTTCAACCTAAGAAGTCCCTTGGTGAGAATGTCTGCGGCCATTAGCTCAGTGGGAGTATATTCAATCTTCAAGATTCCGCTCTCTATCACCTCGCGTACATAGTGATGGCGAACATCAATGTGCTTGGTTCTGGCGTGGAAGACAGGATTCTCCGCCAGTTTCCGGGCTCCGTTGTTGTCATTGAAGATCGTCATTTTGGTTGGTAACTCGATGCCGAGGTCGCTGATAAATCTTTGAAGGTAAACAGCCTCCTTCACGGCGTCTGATACAGCCATGTATTCGGCTTCAGTAGACGAAAGGGCAGTGGTCCTCTGCTTCTTGGACTCCCAGGATATGAGATATCCGTTCAATACAAAAGCATAACCCGTATAGGATCGTCGGTCGTCTAGACAATTCGCCCAATCCGCATCAGCATAGCCAGTGAGTTGTTTGGTAGATCTCTTGAATGACAGTCCAAGATTCGATGTTCCTTTGAGGTATCGCAAGACACGCTTGGCTGCCTTCCAGTGGGTTTCGTTGTAACAATTGTTGAACTGCCCCAGGTGACTCACTGCGTATGAAATATCGGGCCTGGTGCACATGGCTAAGTATGTCAGCCTCCCGACCAGCTCCCGAAAAGGCAGTTCCTCCTCTTGCATACTGGAATTGTCTTCGCTCTTTCTTAATTTCTGGCTGCAATCCAGCGGAGTAGCCACTGGCTTCGAGTCCTTCATTCCGAATCGGTCCAGAGTATCTTTGATTCAATGTCCCCTTTGATCCCCTTTGATCCCCTTTTGACTCAATGTCATTCAATCCTTGTTCCGAGTAAACTCGATGCCGAGACAATATTTTACTTCGCCGAGATCCTTGATCTGAAAACTTTTAGAAAGATGTTCAGTTAGTTTAGTGATTTC
The DNA here is from genome assembly GCF_003070985.1 of Temnothorax curvispinosus. Lineage (NCBI taxonomy): Eukaryota > Metazoa > Arthropoda > Insecta > Hymenoptera > Formicidae > Temnothorax > Temnothorax curvispinosus. The sequence continues at coordinate 175 of NW_020215887.1, read as the reverse complement.
CGATAGATCGCGGGATGCCACCAGAATGTCGTAGACTGTGACGATAAAGATATTTTCGCTTCTTCCCTTGAAGAATACGCACGGATCAGCTGTAGATTGCTTAAGTCCATATTTCTTAAGCTCACGTTTCAGTCTCTCGTGCCAGCGGCGTCCAGCTTGGCGAAGTCCGTAAAGA
>NW_020215886.1:0-1093 GCF_003070985.1 Temnothorax curvispinosus | reverse complement strand
CCGGAGAAGCCTCTCACGTTGCACGAGGTGTCGGTGAACGAAGCGGCGGCGCAAATCTGCAGATTCGTGCCTGCCCTCCTCACCAGGAGGGATGAGTTATTTCCTTTAGCGCGTCGTGTCGTCCGTGATTCCGGCTACCACTACTCGAAAAGTCAATAGTAAGTAACGCAGGCTCGCGCCTACCTCGTGGAATCTGCGAATTCTTAGGCTCAAAATTCAAATTTGTTCTAATCCCAATCCTGCAAGATATCAGGGGGTTGGAATCTAACTAGAGAATGATATTGATAGATGCGAGTATAATGTCGTAATGAAGTTGTAATCAAGCGTATCCTCTTGAATAAAGTTCCAGCTAAATCAGTAAGTAAACTATTAGCAATACGCAGATTGAAGCAAAATATCGCGGTGAACTGATGTAATTTGTGTCTGCATCAAGCTCGTGTTCTCCGCCGGAGCCTATCGTTTAAGAACGTATTATTTAAATGGTTACGAAACGTGTGTGGCAAATTCTACTCGGTTCTGTAATCAATCCGTTATCATATATCTCTAGTAAATTGTGTCATATTTTTATTTATATTCCACCGATAAAATTTTCATCACTATGCAAAATATATTTCGATTTGACTGAGGATGCGGTCCAACTTACAAATTCCTATTTAGCCCTGGCATCTGATGTTCTTGCAGCTTGTCGATGTCGAGGCCGCGCGAGAACGGGGAGGAGACCGACGGCGAGCGAACGAAACGCCGGAAGCTCGAGCTGGAGGGTGAGGGTGAGGACGCGACGCAGGTTAGATCACCCCGGCCACAGAAATAGATCGTTCACTGTGCACTGTGACCTGCTGCACTCGCATGGCCGCTAATCATTAACCGTACGCCCATCGCGTAGAGATCGCCTCGCACTAACCGTCTGCACTAATTTAGATGCGCGAAACAGAACGGATGCAAAAAAAAGGTCAAGTATAGTTGCAAAAGCACGTGCATGGCTTGCGCTTCTTCTGATTGAATCAAATTCGCGTGATCTGTTTTTTGATCGCAGTAGAGATCTGCCTAGATCTCTCTTTCGCAATTTGCAACTGTGTGGTGTGCACTAAAGCGC
>NW_020215885.1:626-1564 GCF_003070985.1 Temnothorax curvispinosus | reverse complement strand
ACGGCTCTCCGCTATTCCTGACGAAGCTACCTTCCGAATCCTAGGGCAACACGTAAAACGAGGTCCAGAGTTCTGGTTCTCGACTGAGGGTTCTCAGAGTGTTCCCGAACTCCCTGACACTTACCCCGACGGCCACGGCACCGTGGGGTCGAGCGTGCTCGGCCTCGCAGCGAGGGTTCTCACGACCGTGACCCCGGGATTTCGCCATCCTCTGATGCAAAATACCGCGCTTCGTTGTATTAACTAGTTTCAGCATTTCGGCACACCGGCACTGCCGACGATTCATATAGAGTATCTAATTCGGTTCGTGTAGCATGTCCGATATCTGTAGCCGCGTTCCGTATGTAATAGACCGCGTTCCGTTGTCGTCTTATATCTTTATTTTATGTATTAATTCGGTTCATATAGCATATCTGATATCCGTAGCCGCGTTCCGTTATCGTCTATCTGTAGCCGCATTCCGTATGTAGTATATCGCGTTCCGTATCGTCTTATACCTTTATACCGCGACGGACTCCGTTCTGTCAAATACCGCGCTGCGTTATTCCCGCCTCTGCGTACCGCATCTCGAGGCGAAGACTCGAGTCTCGATATTTTGTATACCGCATCGCGTTGCACCGGCACTACCGGCCACTGTAATCTACCGCGTCCCGTTTGTATGTAATACCGAATTCCGAGTATTGTATATTATAGTTCCTTATAGTTTTGAATAAAGCGTATGTTACTGTCACATGGCAAATTGATTACTGTCTCTGGGCCTGTCATCGAACTCCCGATCCTGTAAACCAGTCCGCGTTCGATAAAGTCAGGCCGTTACAATGCAAAGCGTTGATTCTGCATTCTTAAGGCAATACGGTTTGTATACTCATCCCATGAGACCTGATAAAAGTTGTATACAGGGTGCCCCTGAATTCTTGGTACTTTTTTCATATTTAGAT
>NW_020215885.1:0-526 GCF_003070985.1 Temnothorax curvispinosus | reverse complement strand
TTTGTATACCGCGTCGCGTTGCACCGGCACTACCGGCCACTGTAATCTACCGCGTCCCGTTTGTATGTAATACCGAATCCCGAGTATTGTATATTATAGTTCCTTATAGTTTTGAATAAAGCGTATGTTACTGTCATATGGCAAATTGATTACTGTCTCTGGGCCTGTCATCGAACTCCCGATCCTGTAAACCAGTCCGCGTTCGATAAAGTCAGGCCGTTACAATGCAAAGCGTTGATTCTGCATTCTTAAGGCAATACGGTTTGTATACTCATCCCATGAGACCTGATAAAAGTTGTATATATAAACTCTAATATTTTATGCTATTCATTCACATTATTCAACATCTGTTTCAGATATAATATAACTGAGAGCGGCATATTCTATGCATATGTAAGAGTTTGGAGCAGACCCGTAATCAAGCAGCAAAAAACAATTCATTAACAAAGCACGAGATTCTTTTAAGCGAGAGTATATTATTATCGTCTCCGCTATCAGAATCCTGTGAAATGTTATGAAAATTTCA
>NW_020215884.1:0-1790 GCF_003070985.1 Temnothorax curvispinosus | reverse complement strand
TAATTTTACAATTGGCCAATTTCTTCTGGTCGATTGCTGCTTTCAGTTAGTTCAATTGCGAGCAGTACACATTCAAATTAATCGTTTGATTCCTTGGTAAGAAGCTCGTAATACAAGATTCTCTTCCAATCCCACCAGATGCAAAGCGTTACCTTCTTCGGATGAACTTTTGCTTTTGGAGTCATCATATAAATGCTTCCTCACCTTATCTGCTCCCGAACCTCTTTCGCACCATATTGTTGTAAACAATCCAATTTTCATCGCCATTGACGATTTGTTTCAAAAATGGATTATTTTCGTTTCGTTTGTACAGTGACTCACATACGGAAATTCTTTCCATCATTTTTTTTTCCGAGAAATTATACGGTACCTAAGCACCGAGACGCCTTACGTACATATGCATATGTAAATGTTCCACAACAGTTTTTCGTGATATTTTGAGAATATCCGCAATCATACACACACTCGAGTTGTATAAGGCGGATTATTTTCAATTAATATCTTGATTTTATCGTTATTAATCTCGATCGGCTGTCCTGCATGAGCGTAGTGCGTCGGATAAAAATTTCCGATTCGTTCATTTACTGCATTCTCTCCGTACACAGCACAAACTCTGTGACCTTAGCATCTCCATCACTAAAAAAAAGCTCGGGCATACACGGCATAATAAAGTGTTAATTTTGTGCTAATTTATTGCTTTAGTTTCGAATTTTGTGTTCCTATCCATTCGCAGGAAATTATTAGCAAAAGTGGGGGTGCTGGCTTCACCTCGGGTGGTTAAGCTAGCACTTCGACTTTTGAAAAACACGTATAGAGTATTGTAAACAAAAAATTACTATATTAGAATTTTGTGCTGATTTTGTGCTCTTAAAATATCCCAATCCGGAATTTGGTGCTCATTGTTTAACTTAACCCTAGAACGGTACACTAGGTTAGCGTAATTTATAGCGATTTCAAAAGTCTCCCCACTTCTATACCGTACAGAGACGAGGGACCAGAAAAAGGTGAGCTCTTTGCTAACTTGCATCCATACTCGAACCAGTGTATTAAAGATTGTCGTGCAGCAAACATTAAGAGTTAGTTACACTGCGTTACACTAACCCAGTGAAGTGTCAATGTTATTAAACCAGTAAAATATAAATTTTTGGTTCAATTTTTACGCGTTTTTTCTCAAGTGTTTTATGTGAGTGACTTTCAAATAATGAATTAAAGAATATTATTCAATTTTCCTTATAGAATAGTGCTAAAAAAGTGTCTTGGCGCATTCTTGAAAACAGCGTATTTTTTTTCTACTAAAAGTTTGTAAGATGTTTGATTTTATTGTATTTTATTACATATCGTATTAAGTATTCAACGAATATTTGAGTAAAAGTAGTGTTTTTTTACAGAAACATCTCTAAAATGAGGAGATACGTTTTTGGTAGCGGCGCGCCTATGAGAGATGTGCAGAGCGTCCCGTTCTCGAGGATGCCTCGAACTCCGCATTGTAGTAAATGCGCCGTACCAAATAATTCATAAACTTGGAGTGCGCACTTGCCGAAACGACCGTTAGAATTAACCGATTCGCCAATAGTTACGGGAAAAGAAGGCCCTATGTATACTTAAAGGGTACCCCACGGTAAGATAGGCAAAATGCCACTGTCAATGAAACGGAAAAATGATTTTGGATCTGTATAAGTACACTAAAAAAATAATTTTCTACGATTTTTCCGACTATCCATTTCCTCTCCTTTTCCTAGTGGCACCAAAAAACCGCTTTTTTCAAAAATTATTTTTTTCTCCGGTTTCTT
>NW_020215883.1:0-1105 GCF_003070985.1 Temnothorax curvispinosus | reverse complement strand
AACAATATAATACTTATTTCCTAATTAATTAATTTGTATAGCTAAGGTCATTGACAAAGTTTTTAGCTGTAAGATTTTTATCGACAGAAGGTTTTTATCAACAAAGTTATTACCGACAAGGTAAAGACCGACCTGTGGAAATTATTTATTAGAGCGAATTGTGTTCTCATGCTATTCTGCATTTTAACATAAAATTTATTCTCTTAACGTGATATCATTTTCGGTATTCCGCTATATTTCATTATACTATTTATAGGACCCCGCACAAAACCACAGGAAAAAGCCGTTCTGTCGAATTGGCTAAAACTTTGGGAATCAGGAGGTTTGTGATGCTGATCAAAAGTTTCAATAAGCGCGAAGTCCGAAAATGGCCAGTTTTCAAGATACGAGAGGTCAGAAGATAGGAATATGGCCAACAGATCTAGCTTACATGGGTTGTCTACGCACGCATCGACGGCACACATTGAGACGGACCAACTTGTTCCGCATTGAGACGGGACTTGTTCAGAGGATGTGTGAAGACTGTCAGGCTAAGCAATAGCTACGCAACATTCGTGCAGCTAATATGGCCAAGTTACTGATGCGGCCAGATCGAGTATATGGCTCTTGGCTTGAGCTACCCGTTCTTAGACGTCCACGTTGATCCTGGATAGCGCTAAGAACGGCTAGCGCAAGCTACCAAGAGCCATATAATCGATCTGGCCGTATCAGTAACTTGACCGTATTAGCTGCACGAATGTTGCGTAGCTATTGCTTATCCTGAGTCTTCACACATCCTTTGAACAAGTTCCGTCTCAATGAGTGCGGTCGATGCGTGCGTAGATAACCCATGTAAGCTAGATCTGTTGGCCATATTCCCAACCTTTGACCTCTAGTATCTTGAAAACTGACCATTTTCGGACTTCGTGCCCGTTGAAACTTTTGATCAGCATCACATAAACTACCGATTCCCAAAGTTTTAGCCAATTCGACAGAACGGCTCTTTCCTGTGGTTTTGTGCGGGGTCCTTTAACGTCTTCGTTAGACGGCTAACACTAAGAATCCAAAGCCCCGGTGACGATGAGACCCAAGGCGCCGGAGACGTTGGCTTCACGCATTTAATGCC
>NW_020215882.1:0-5150 GCF_003070985.1 Temnothorax curvispinosus | reverse complement strand
GTTATATTCCAGGACATTTGGCATTTTCCAGGACTGTCCTGGAAAAAAATTTAAGTCCTACGGCAGTTTCCAGGACAGTTTTCAAATCTGTTATACAAATGTAAGGGTATATTCCAGGACTGTACATTTTAGAAAACGTAAACAGTCCCAGAACATACCTGTGGGCATTCATATATAAATGAATATATATGTTAAGCAGTAGCAAAACAGAATAATTAAATTATATTATATTATTTAAATTATTATGTTTATATAATGTAATATTTATCTGTAATTGTTATTTGTATTTATTATTCATATTACAAGTATTATTAATATCTACTAATACATAGTAAATATTGAAAATATTTTTAAAATATCTTTTTTACTGTTTTCTATCTTTTATTTAAATGAAGCAAATGTATTCTTATTTGTTCCGGAAAAAAACCTAATTTGGCAGTTTCCAGGACAATCACAGATTGGTAGATTTAGAGACAGCATATGTTTCCAGAACGTTCAACTATAACGACAGGTTCCAGGATATTTTTCTATCCATATTTAATAATGGTTTCCAGTAAATAGACCACCTTATTAAATATATATATAGTATTATTAATACATTTATAATATTGTTAATCCTATATATATACAGATATTCAATAAAGTAGTCTATGTACTGGAAACTACCATTAGATATGTATAGAAAAATGTCCTGGAACCTGCCGTTATAGTCGAATGTCCTGGAAACATATGCTGTCCCTGAATCTACCATCTGTGATTGTCCTGGAAACTGCCAAATTAGGTTTTTCTTCGAAACGAATAAGAATACATTTGTTTTATTTAAATAAGAGATAGAGAACAGTGTAAAAGATATAAAAAAAATATTTTTAAGTGATGTCCTGGAAACTGCCCCTGGACCTACATATATATATGTATGTATATATAGTCGCAGTTTACTAGCGCAACGGCAAATAAATTAATACAATAAATAACGAAAAAATATACAGAGTGTCTCACAATACTTTAATACAGTGTATTCTAAAGGAAAATTATAGAGTCAAAAACTCTAATACCAAAATTTTTAGGCTGCAATAATTTTTGAGTTATGAGCAATCGTCAATGATATCGCGTAGAATTTGCGTGTTCAGATCTGTAACTATATACATATAAACATATACATATACGCGCGTACCGATCTGTCATATCTGTTATTGATTTCTACAAATCAGGTGATATTGATTTTTATTGCACAGCTGATTTATTGTTTCTTATATATGTGCCTGTGTGGGTATTACATACGGCAGTCAACTAATATTAACGAGTTATAAATGTTGTACGTAAAATATTTAATTCTTTCTTAAATAACAATGTAAATGGTTGATTAATTATTACATTTAAATAGAATTATTGTTTGAAAGTCAAACCAAAATTTCAAATTCTCGAGCGCTCGAAATGCGCAGCCCAGTCACGAACGTCGCGAACCACAGACACATGCCTCGACGAGCGCCTCGCACGCTTATTTGTCGAGGCACCGTGCCTAGCGACAGGAACGCGTGTTCCACGCGTTAGCATTAAGCCCCTTGCACAATAGGCGATAGCAATAGCGATAGTGACAGCGACAAGGTTGCCGACAAAGCTATACCTTTGTCGGCAACTTTGTCGCTGTCGCTGTCGCTATCGCTATCGCCTATTGTGCAAGGGGCTTTAGACGAAAGTACAAATAAAATCGGAAAACAAAATCACCCGCTCCGTGAGTGACTGACTACCTATCCCCGTTTCGCGCGGCGCGACTGTCGAATCGAGCGCGAAGCGGGCTGAATCTCTCGAATCGTCGGCTCGTTCGTATTTCAACGAAAATCTCAAACCGCTCGTCTCGACAAAATTACTTTTCGTTCGCTATTAAACTCTTGTGTGCGTGTCGATCTATCTTGTGTTGAATTACAAGGTAAGTAAGTTTCTTCCTGCTCCACATCTTTCAGCGGGGCTCAAAGCTCGCGCCACCGAACGTCTGCGCGCTCATCTCTGAGCGAATTCCAGCGATTCAATCGGGACGATCTCGTCGAGATCGCCTCCCGAACAATTATAAAGTTTATATTTTGATACATTTAAGAAACAAAGTTTATTTTTATTTTTATCACGCGGAGAAATATTTGTGAGAATCAATTTATTTATTATCTATCTTGTAAAAATTAATAACAGATGACAAATCGGTATAAGTGTAGTTACGAACCTGAGCGCGCGAATTGTACGCAATATTATTGCGCAATATTGTTGGCAAATTTTTATCACTAATTATAACTCAAAAACTATTGTAGCCTCATATAGCCCATATTTTCGTATTATAGGATTTTTTATTCCATTTTGCCTCTTAGTAAATAACGTTTATTGATTTGAAATTTATTGATACAATAAATTTTAATTGATATTACGAATCGTACATTGAATATTTTTCATTAGTCAATGATAGGATTCATTAAATCACGAATCGCTGTTCGTTAATAGAACGTACTTGAACGTTTCTTAGCTTAATGTAACATTTAATTAAATCAATAAAAATGTTCATTCTCCCAATGAATGTGTTTAGTAGAATCAATAAACTCATTCATTAAATGTGAAATTGGACATTGGCTGAATGAAATATTTGTTGAGATAACGTATCCACATCAACTTATACCGATTCCCGTAGCGACGCGAAAATTGCGTAGTCGGTCGAAACACGCGGTGTAGATTGCTCGAATCGCGTCGTTCGAACTTACAAAAACTTCGTTATTCGACAACGTATTATTCTCCTGTTGCGAGATACAGTTCGCCTTTCGCGAAAAGAATAACAGTATGCTTTGATTAACCGGGTAGTGACATTTGTGTTCCGTTATTAACATTAATATTCGCGGAACGCGATATTCGGGTGAATGATTTTAGTGCGTGCGGGCAGGCGAGGTCTCGGCAGTCTCGTCCCTGCCTTTGCGTCAAAGGAAAGGAAAAGCGTGCGTTTCTTCTCGGAGGCTCAGGAAAAAGGATCTTCCTTTCAGATCGACTTCCCGAATTGCATTGGACACTGCTGTTCCTCGAGGTCGGAATCGGACAAGGTAGTTCGTGCGGACATTTGATCATCTCGAATGGTCATCGACAAACAACAACGATATATAAGTACATCGTTGCTCGCAATTCCGGCTCACGGATACCGCGTGTACCGCATTTGCACGCTCGTACGAGCACATCCGAATTATCTCGGATAATTGTGTTAAAAGACGACACTCATTCTCGTTTCATAGCATTGCGTCGTTCCCTGGCCCTCGGATGGCCATGCCCTTTGCAATATTCATCTCTCAAGTTTTCGAGTACGCTCGTATATTATATCGTTGATATTACGAATCGTACATTGAATATTTTTCATTAGTCAATGATAGGATTCATTAAATCACGAATCGTTGTTCGTTAATAGAATGTATATTATACGTATATTATATCGACGAAGTGTTTCGCCGCCCGGAGAATTTCCATTTTTAGTAATATTACAATGTTATATACTGACGGTCAAATTATATCCCGCAGCCAAACGTCGCTCTGTGACTGTTATAGAATACAGATAATGGATGATATCTCTAAATCTAGCTGTCAAGATACTACACAGGAAGGAATGGAAGCCCATATAAATAATAATTCATTGGTACCTCAAGGCGTTGAAAATATCAATTCTACCGCTTCTTTGAGCGAAAATATTTATCAGTATGAATTACTTCCAGTTTTCGAAAATTTTTCTTCGCAATTGACAGCTACGACAGCAAATTCACAAATTCATCAAAATCAGAATGAAAATTTCCAACATCCTGACAATGAAACTGCCCAACTAATACTCAAAAACTTAAGTTCTCCAAACGAATTAATTGCACAAGATACATTTCGACTATTAGAGGACAATAGAGACAGAGAGGAATTAAGATTGCTACTTCGAAGTTGGAATCAAGAAGAATTAGTGGATCATCTTCTAAGTAAGTAAATTTCTTGTGTACACTTATGTTTCAATATAAAATATACTTTTTTTAGGGGAGAATGTTGTAATAAAAATACTTAAAATCATAAAGCAGCATCATATCGAAAAACTTCTGAAATCATTCGATCTTGGCACTCAAATATTATTCGAAGATAACTTGGAGAAGTGGAGAAATTCTTTAAACCTTCCGCTGGAAACACCAAATATGAATTTTTCCAACTTAAGCGGACCACCATCCCCAGCTCTATCAACTGAATCTGATGTGCCTTCGACATCGAGATCTCATTTTTCACCTTATAGAAGATCGTCAACTCCATCAGACGAAACTACGGACAGACGGAAAATTATATATTAAACTTGCCAATTTAAAATCTTCTCTTAAAACAGTAGTTGAAAAACATATTTTGCCAAAAAAAAACCAGAAAGTTCAAAACTAACTCAACGGAATCAGAAAATCTTTGGTAAGTTCTTACAAGTTTAAAAATTATATGTCTAATGTCAATGATGTTAAATATTTTAGTTCCAGAAAACGATGCGGAAAGTTGCATTAATGCACTCAAATTTGACAACCTGACATCAGAAGAATTTGACAACTGTTGGAAAGCATGTGGCCAACACCGATTAAAAGAAATAAACAGTGCTGCAAACACGGCAACTATTTTTGAAAAGTGGCCCTTCTATAAAAAACCATCTGGCTTTAGATTGGTATGTATTAAAACGGAAATATTATATCAACTATATTAAACGGAAATTTAGAACTGACAAACGAACTAATTCTTAAAATGTTTTACAGATTGACATGGATTTTAATGTCTTATTTGACACGAGAAATGGTCTGTTAAATAAGTGGGAAAGTTGCTTAAATAATCTTACATCGTTTTTGTGCAAAGATAATCGCATGTAAAAGATAAATCCATAAAAGCATACCTACAAATGTTAAAACAGGAGACACTTTCTGAAAGTAAGTTATATTATTTTGTTAGAAATTTATATTTTTTCACTTGTAAACATTCTTTATTTATTTGACTTTATTTGTATAGATGGTCGTGATGCAATAGTTTTTTGGAGCCTCCACGGTTACTTGGTTCCAACCAACAAAATTGTGAAAAAAGATTTGACTGGCATAAAAAGTACCATAAAATTCACTATTAGAGATTCTCAGGAATCTTTTGTTTACTTT
>NW_020215881.1:0-3109 GCF_003070985.1 Temnothorax curvispinosus | reverse complement strand
ATATATATATATATATATATGTTAAAACGTAAATAGCATCTTATAAAAGTTTTTAATTCGAAATAATAATCGGAACAGAAAAATGGATATTTTGAGAAATACCGGTCTGTGGCATCTATATCTTTTAAATTGGAACAATTTGTTACTGCTGCAATACGTCTTGCTGAGGAGAAGAAGGAGAGTGACTCATCGCCGGTGGTGGGTTCGGCCGGTAAATCGGGTGAGAGACGCCCAAGGTTTCTACTGTAATCTCGTCAGGGAACTTATTGATACTGATCACAAAGAATTTTTTGGGTTGTTCCGAATGTCGCCTGATCAGTTTCATCTTTTGGTTGACCTCCTTCACCCTCGTCTTAAAAAGCGAAGTAATCGCACACCACTACCAACAGACCTTCGTGTTGCCGTCACATTGCTGTGAGTTTCTTATATAGTTTTTTTAGCCTTGCTTGTTACTGTTTAGTCTATTTTAATGTCATCTGTGATAAACTTTGCAGGTACTTGGCTCAAGGAAATACAGCCAAACTGAAACATGCTGAATTTAGGATTGGGACATTCACGGTGTACAAAGTCATACACGAAACTTGCAGAGAGATTTGGAGCGTACTTCAGCCTTATGTTCTGAAAGTTCCCAGCAAGGAAGACTGGAAGACAATTAGTGATGGTTTTATGACATCCTGGCAGTTTCCCAACTGCCTAGGGGCCATCGATGGTAGACATATGAGGATTCAAGCACCCAGAAATTCAGGATCGAATTTCTTTAATTATAAACAGTTCTTCAGTATGGTTATGATGGCAACGTGTGATGCACAGTACAAGTTTACATGGGTGGATGTCGGACAGTTTGGTAAGTGTTATTCTTCATTGCATTTTCTGTAGCTATAGAATGATAATCGCTGTTCGGCGTATCGCCTTGTAAATAGCATAGTTACGTCATGTCCATGTATTCATGTATCGTTTATACTTAGTTGCATAAGTTGTTTGTAATTCTCGCGCGAAACGTCGGCGGATCGCGATCAGCCAAATCATGCGACTCACCTGTCGGTGCTGCCATCGCCCATCCGCCGACGGTATCCATCCCCCCGGAAAGGGAACAACTACGCCGCAGCGACATGTTCCAGGACCGCGGGGACAGAAGCATTAACAATTCAGCCGTCCTACGGCACACACATTTTTGGCCAGCCGTCTTACGGCATACAAGCATCGTCAAGTAGTCGGAGAGGACACACCTCTCAACAGAAGCATTCGCAAGTCAGCCGTCTTACGGCAAACACACGTTTTGGACAGCTGCCGTGCGGCACACACATATTCTAAGAGCCGTCTTACGGCACGCTTTCGCCGGGCAGAACGCGTCTCGAAATCGCCCTTGCCGCCTTGCTCAACCGGGAGTGCGCACGTCTCCAACTGCCTTTTCCTGCCTGCTCTATCGCTTGTTTTCCACCGTTTTGCTTGCTTGCACGAGTTTTGCCACCGCATGCCGAAAGAGACCCACGGAGCGGCCAAGTTCAAGGGACAGGACGAGGATTGACGGAATCACGGGGACGACGGCCGACACGGTGAGTCGCTTCGCTTAATATTTCGTTGCATGCGTTTCTGCTTTCGCGTTAAACATTTGATAGTCGTGAGGGGAAAGCGACAACCCCCCTCTGGTCCTTCGAGTATCGCAAATCTTGCCTCCGGGGCGAAACTATCCCCGTTCAGAAGTACAAAATTGCAACTTAAAATATTATATTATCTAATGATCTAGATATCTTTGTACTTTGTTAATATATGAACTATTAATTTGGTTATTCTTTTTTTAACTTGATTATGCTTGGTTAAATAATCGTCGTTCTTCCTCAATTTCTTTTTGGCGATGTTCTTCATCCTTTCGAGCTTGTTCTTCTTTAAGCTTTATGCGGTGTGACGTTGCGGCTCGCCGTACCGTCGCGGCGCCCCGCCGCCGTCATAAGGCGCGGAATTTCGCGCCCAGGAACGGACCAGGGAGACAACGACGAGATCTCCAGGGGTCGTATTTAATCGCGTTTCCGCATTTTGATTACTTTTTTTGTTTTTTTTATGCAATATAATACGCGCGGCACCTCACCCATACCACGGCAAATCTTCGAGGGAGTATTTGGCGAAGGAAATCAAGGACGATCGATAACCAAGGAGGGGTGGCAAACGCGGAAGCAGCAGAGATCGCGGGCTGGCGAGAGCAATGCGGCAGGCGGGCGGCACGTGCGGCAGCGACGGACGAGGCCGCCGATAGCGGGGCCCCAAGCGCTTGGGTAAACACCCGGTTTCAGCAAATGATCTCCACAAAACATCGACCTTCGGGGTGACTGATCACCGCCCCAGGGTCAAACCGGAGGCACACCGGCGAGAACCGAGTTCCGTCCGCTGCCAAGGACAGAATTGAGGAGTCGTACGCCGCCGAGGGACCGTGCACGCCCCCGAAGGATCTCGTATCGACAGCCCTGCGCCGGGACACCGCGGGCTTGCAAGCTCGCGCCCGATTGGCTCGCGCGCCCCTCAGGAAGGGGTACCGTATTGATTCCGCAATCGAGCGGGTCTAGCGTTTTCACTCTCTGGTCGTCCGTCGGCGAGATACTAAGTTTTGCTGAGATACGCGATAGCCACCCCGAGTTGGGTATTTCGATAATTGTCTGGCAGATCGAGGATCGTTGGAGGAAGGTGACGGCGAGGAGCCCAGGAGGAGGCATATCACCGGTGAGGTTGCCCGTAAATCGCGATATGTAAAGCCACGACACCGCCCTCCGGTGCACGTTCTCGCTCGGGACAACGCATGTCAAGATCGAGAGTAATTTTGCGGTCGATAACGAGAGCGAAGGGCCTCGGGATGGTATCGTGGCCGCGGAACCGTGGTACAAGCGTTATGGCGAATCCCTGGAGATCGCGATAGGCGTTAATGAGTTCGATATCGCGAGTATATTGCGTTGTCCTCGCGACCTTGGTGTACGGCCGCATACAGGCCGGTATTTCGTCAATTGCGTTACCGTTTCTTCGCGTCGGGAAATTCTTGTGTTTGAGCGTCGGTGTTAGCGTATCGATTTGTGTTCGGATCTCGTTATTACGGGTTGATAATTGTGCTCTCGCGTTGAGAAACGTT
>NW_020215880.1:0-4921 GCF_003070985.1 Temnothorax curvispinosus | reverse complement strand
CTTCGCTTTATCGCAAATCCGGGTACGGCTCTACCGCCCCCCGAGCATCTGGTCCTTCGAGCCGGATAATCATATCTTCGCGATTAGTCTATTACCGCCGACCTTTCGCGTGTCCTTTCATTGTTCTAAGTCACTGAATCATTTTGTAACGCGTAATGCAATAGCACGTGACCTTGCGGGTCTCGCAGGATCTCCCGTATCGCAACGCTCGCTTCGCGAAGGGAATTCTCGCGTAGCATCGCGCAATCGGCCATTAGCCGCCTGTAATCTACGCGAATTCGCTGAATTCTTATTCTCGCATTAACGAGGTGCAATAACGCTCGGCGTGCTGACAACTCGTGTCTTGCGCGGTATCTCTCGTGCAACGCTAGCTTCGCAACGGGAATACGCGTGCGAACTTCGTTCGTCATAGCTCGGGCTGCAGCCGTTAATCGCCTTAAAATCGAATCCGCGCTAGCCGCGGTAATTATTCGCCATTTAATTGACTTGATCGTAACCGAAATATTCGGTCGAATATCCGAGTATTCCGGGCCAGCGATACTTTCGCGCATAGAGACAACGGCCGTGGCCTTCGATTACGGGCCGGTCTCGCGCGCGTTGTTTTTCTGTATAGTCTCGAGCATCGCTCGTGTTTACGTCGTTGCGAGGTACGTACAGCCCGACCCAGCATTTGTATTGTCCCGACATTCGGGATCCGTCCGAGAGTACCATCGCTCGAAAATATTATTGTCACCGATCGAGAATATTTGCCTTTCGAACTCTGCGACGCGTGTTTATCGCGCTAATCCAACGGCTGATATTCTCCGCGTTCAACTCGAGGAATATTATCGAGAATATTCCTTCGGGACTTGCGCGAGCACCGAACGGAGCCGTCCGTTATCCCTCACCTTGGCGACCTGACTTTCGTGATTGTTTTCGCCGGGTTTCGATATTGTTGGTTCGAGTTGCCGTCGCCTCCGACTGCCTATTCGTCGTTTACCCTTCGCTCTTAGCTTCGTCTGTCTGTGGTGGACGACCCCTTTGTTACATCATGTCGAAAAACGCATATGCTCGTCGCGAAGTATGCAATCGGCGTATGCAAGAAATACACGACCTCTCCCTACAAGCCGCGACCGACGCGGCAATACGAGCGACCTTCCTCGCTCGCTACTCGAGCGTAGCGAAGATCGCGGACGATTTTGAGGCCACCCACCTGAAGGTCATCCAAGAAACGGCGGATTTCGAGGACGAAATCCGAGCCAGTTTCGATAAAATGCATTACGCCGTAAAGAGTCGATATCACCGTGAAACGGGCGCGCCATTCGGAGGCGCGCCGGCACAGCCCTCGGGTCAGACCTCGGTGGTCAAGTTGCCTAAGATCCCGCTACCGCAGTTTTCCGGCGACCTTACGTTGTGGCCTTCCTTCATCGCGTTGTTCAACGCGTCGATACACAACCAGCAGATTTCCGCGATAGAGAAATACCAGTATCTGCTGGCTTCACTCAAAGGGGAACCACTCAACGTGGTGAAAAACCTGCCGTTTTCCGATGAGTACTATCTGATCGCTTACGACTCGCTGGTCGATCGATACCGGAATAAGAGAAGGTTAGCGGACCATCACTTGAATTCGATAATCGAGGCAAAGCCATTGAAGGCGGAGACGGCCGAGGCTCTTCACCACTTATTAGATACGTTTACCGAGAACACGCGCGCGCTCGCGTTGATGAAGATCTCTACCGATTCTTGGGACTTTATCCTACTGAAGTTTTTGTTAGACAAGCTTCCTTGTTCCCTTCGGGAAAAATTCGAGTCCGCTCACCGGGCTGAGGAAATACCGCGATGTACTCAACTCTCGAAATTTCTAGCGGAACATTGTCAGGTTCTCGAGGCCGTCGCGGGCCCGTCCTCCAAAACCAAGTCCACGCCGGTCTCTTTGTTCGTGACTAGCACGGCCGATTGCCCCGTTTGTAAAGAGCCTCACTACGTGTCGAAGTGCAACCAGTTTTTAAAACTCTCGCCGAGAGAGAGAGGCAGGCTAAGGCTCGCGACTTAAAATTGTGCTTCAACTGCCTGCGCTCAGGGCACGGATCGAAAGATTGTCCCTCCGCGTGGACATGCCGATCGTGCGGTATGCAACACCATACGCTGCTGCATTTCGAGCAGGCCAGCGTCCCGTTCCCCGCGAACGCTCCGGCGGTCACTCCGGTCGACGACCTCGCGGCGCCGGGGGATACAGACGGAAACTAGACGACCACATTGCCTTGAGACATCATGGGCGCGCGCACTTCACCACTCGTGATGTCTCTCGTCCGTTCGTCGCACGGGCGCGTTCGCGACGAAGATGTTCGTGGTCGCAGTTTTCGTTTGGACGAGGTCGAGTCTTACACACTCACCCCGTCCCGGGTCCCTTACGACTCATCGTGCACCGTCGAGTCACCATACACTCACGGTGCTTTTGGACACCGCCGTCTTGGCGCATCACCACTCGGGTGGCGCCGAACGGTAGGACCTCGTTACCGCCGTCTTGGCGTAGCACCATGGTTCTCCCGCTATCACGGAGGGCTCAGGGTGTCGCCGAACGGCTGGACCTCATTCGGAGGTCACACATCGTCACGCGTGATGTCTCTCGTCCGCGCGTCGCTTGGGCGCGTTCGCGGCGAGGATATTCGCGTGATCGTGGCTCGTTGAACGAGGGCGAGGCCCTACACCCTCGCCCCGTTAACGCGCACCGTCGAGTAACCTACACTCACGGTGCCTTTGGACACGCGCCGTCTCGGCGTATCACCATTCGGGTGTCGCCGAACGGTAGGACCGCATTACCGCCGTCTTGGCGTATCACCACGTCCCTCCCGCTATCACGGAGGGCTCGTCGGGTGTCGCCAAACGGCCGAACCTCACTCGGAGGTCATATCCGTCGAGTCACACACACTCACGGCGTCATTGGATCCCGCCGTCTTGGCGTATTGCCATGGCCCTCCCGCAACCACGGAGGGCTCGTCGGGGGTCGCCAAACGGCCGGACCTCATTCGGAGGTCCTGCACAAGCTCGCTCGCTTTGAGCTCAAGTTGAACCTTCCCACACTTCGGAAACCCCTCCGACCGAGGAGGAGAAAATTGTATCGTTCGTGGCGCTCGATCCGCCTGACGCGGTGCATCCAGTGCTAGAAAAATTCTATTCAATCGAGAAAATTAGTCGAATTATAGCATACATTCTTAGGTTTGTAAATCATTTCCGTGCAAAATCTGCTCCTACGACTTTGGCCATAGATCAGTTCGAACTGCATTCCGCGCTCCTACTAGTTGTAAGGAGTGTACAGGCGGATGCTTTCCGCGATGAGATCGATCGTCTTCAAAGCGGGAGAAGGCTCCCCAAGCCACTTCTCAAGCTCGCTCCCTTCCTTGATCCGGTGGGTATTCTCAGGGTGGGCGGCCTGCTTGCAAAATCCGGATTTACATTCGAGAACAAGCACCCTGCCTTGCTGCCCTGCAAACATAGGCTCACGGATCTCGTTATCGAACACGTGCACCGCACGAACATGCACCCTGGTCGGCGCACGCTGCAATACCTGCTCACGCAACATTATTGGGTCCTCGGGGTGCATCGCGCTATACAACGCGTACTCTCGAGATGTCATCAATGTTTCCGCGTAAAAACACACACTTCTCAGCCCCTCATGGCGGAACTACCGGCCGATAGGGTCCGACGGGCCAAGCCATTTTCGATCCGCGGAGTTGATTTCGCGGGACCGTTCAACATAGCACCGACCCTGCCGACCTCGAAGTCCTATCGCCGGGTCACTTCCTCACGGTGGAACCGCTCGTCTCCGTTCCCACTCAAGACGTGACTCCGTTACCGATGAATCGTCTGAGTCGGTGGCAACTCGTCCAACGAATACGCCAGGACTTCTGGAGGCGCTGGCATCAGGAGTAGCTCCATACGCTGCAACAGCGTCCCAAATGGTGGACCTCCGTCAACCCGCTCGGTGTCGGGGCGTCAGTCCTCCTCAAGGACGCCAACATGCCTCCTCTGCGTTGGAGGCGAGGACGAGTGGAGGCGCTGCATCCGGGCAGCGACGGCGTTCCGCGTGTCGCCACGGTGCGGGTGGCGGACGGCACGATCACGCGTCCCCTAGTGAAGCTGTGCCCCCTGCCGATGGGCCCTGCTCCACAGGCGACCGATTCAGATTGATAGTAAAATACAACTCGTTGTATTTTGGTGGGCGGTATGTTTGGCGCTCACCAAACTGTAGATAGATGCATGTATCATACTTAATTGTTTAGTCTCGTTACTCGTTGTACATAGCATTCTTGCGTACCTAGTATTAAGTATTTCGGTGACTCGCGCGAAACGTCGGCGGATCGCGATCAACGCGGAATCGATAATTGCGCGACTCACCAATCGGTGCTGCCCTCGGTCACCCCACGAGGGCACCCGCCTGAAGAAGAAGTACTCGCTCGCGACACTGTTCCAGCGCCGCGAGCTCTCGGCACTCATCGTTACGCCGGCTCATCGTTACGACGTCTCATCGTTACGACGTCTCGGAACACAGAGAGATTAACGGAGCACAAAGAGATTATCGGAGCAGAGAGACTTGCGCTAATATCCGGAGTCGCGAGATCATCCGCTCGCTCCCGGATAGTGCGATCGCCTAATTTCTCGGCCTGTTTGTGTGCTGCCTTTACCTGCTTCCTCCTGCTTGCTTGCTGCCTGCCTTAACTTACTGCTGTCTGCCTCGCTTTCGCCTTGCTTGCTGCCCTGCTTGCGTTGCTGCACGAGCCCTATCGCGACCGAGACGAAGCCTCCAGGAGTCGACGGCACAACGAACGGTGAGTCGCATTTGCATAACTTAACTTTCGCTTTGGGGAGACTTTACACATCTCCCCTGGTCCTTCGAGCTTCGCTTTATCGCAAATCCGGGTACGGCTCTACCGCCCCCCGAGCA
>NW_020215879.1:0-2914 GCF_003070985.1 Temnothorax curvispinosus | reverse complement strand
TTAATGCAAGTAATGTTTATAATCATCAGTAATAATTATATTAAATACCTTTTCTTTTATTACAAAATCAACATCAGATAAATTACATTACTAACAGTGGATGCTCTGGTAAATTTTTAATATTATTTTGGAGAGAAAGTGTGTTGTGTGTATGTGTATACACATATGGGTGCATGTGTATATATATATATATATATATATATATATATATATATACATATCGTGTATATATATATATATCGTATGTCTTTTGTTACATATTATTTATAAGGTTATAATAAGTCCGGTCATGGAGCGTAATAGATTTGCAAATCTTAGAGAAGGAGACAGGGGAAGAATAGTTGGTTTATATGAAGCAGGATTCAGTAGGACAGAAATTACGCAAATAACTGGATACAACAGGAAAACCGTTTACTTATGGATAAGGAAGCATGAAGAAGGAGGAGTACAGAATTTACGGGATCATCGGAAAAATAATAGACGTCCAAAAAAAACAACACCTGAACAAGATCAAGAAATTGTTGAAGCTATCGATGAGCATCCTTTCGAAGCAGCTGCAACAGTTTTACACGACAGGAATGTAAATATTTCTGAAAGTACGATCAGACGCCGTTTACATACTGCTGGTATTCATTCGCGTCCCGCAGCGAAAAAAATTGAATTGAAGCCAGAACATCGAAATCGAAGAATCCAATTTGCAACAGAATACTTGAACTTACCTCAAAAAGAGTGGAACAAAGTAGTTTGGATGGATGAGAAAGTGTTTTCATCCGCACAAGATGGACGATATCTCGTTTGGCGACCTCGTGGAGAACGTTTAAATCCAAAATACGTTCTTCCCAAAGGATATAGCGGAAGAATTACGGCAGGATTTTGGGGAAGCATGACATTGAGTGGACTAATGGATATTGTAGAAATAACACCAAGAATGAACGCCGAAGAATACGTAGCAATTCTAGAAAACACATTAAAACCAAGCATTAGACGTATTTATCCAGAAGAACAGTATCCGGTTGTGAAAATAGTGCAAGATAATAGCGCCGTTCACACTTCAAGATTAGTTCAAAGATGGTTCGACGAAAACCCGGATATTCAACAAATTCCATGGCCGGCAAAATCTCCAGACTTAAATCCAATAGAAAATGTTTGGGCTCAAATGAAAACGTCGTGGATATCTGGCCAGTTAAGAACGAGAGAAGCACTAAAAGACTATGTGCATCAAGTCTGGAATGAATTATCTTTGCAGCCAAATTACACAGAAAATTTGGTCAGTTCAATGAGAAGACGGCTGCAATTAGTTATAGATAAGGAAGGATATTGGATACCATATTAAGTAAGTATATTATCTTCTAAATTTATATAGAATAAAAATAAAAGAAACAAAAAATAAAAGATAATTATTAATAATCTTAATTCTTATTTTTAGAAATTACAAGTGACAGTTTTGGGAGACTGAGGAATTGGTTTCATGTAATGTGGATCGCATATAAAAAAAAATACATATACAATGTATTAGTAAGTAATATAAATATTTGTGTAAATTACAATTAAAAATGTATAAATATTATTAAATTTTATTAATATTAATTCTTATTTTGTTTCAGAAAATGGATTAATATCCTTCGTTATTTAAAACTAATTGCGGCTTTTCATTAAACTGACGAAACTTTCTGCTGTAATTTGGCTACAAAGATAATTTATTCAAGACTTGACGCACATGGTCTTCAGTGCTTCTCTCGTTCTTGAGCCAGATATCCACGACGGCTTCATATAAGTCTAAACATTTTCTATTCATAGATTTAAGTCTGGAGACTTTGCCGGCCATACGGCATTTGTTGGACATCCGGATTTGCATCGAATCATCTTTGAACTAATCTTTGAGTGTGGACGGCGCTATTATCTTGCACTATTTTCACAACCGGATACTTTTCTTCTGGACAAATACGTCTAATGCTTGGTCTTAATGTGTTTTCTAGGATTGTCACGTATCCTTCGGCGTTCATTCTTGGTGTTATTTCTACAAGATCCATTAGTCCACTCGAAGTCATGTTTTCCCAAAATCCTGCCGTAATTCTTCCGCTATATCCTTTTGAAAGAACGTATTTTAGATCTAAACGTTCTCCACACGAGGTTGCCAAACGAGATATCGTCCATCTTGTGCGGATGAAAACACTTTCTCATCCATCCAAGCTATTTTGTTCTACTCTTCTTGACGTAAGTTCAAGTAATCTGTTGCAAACTGGATTCTCCGATTTCGATGTTCTGGCTTCAATTCAATTTTGTTCGCTGCGGGACGTAAATGAACACCAGCAGCATGTAAACGACGTCTGATCGTATTTTCAGAAATATTTAAATTTCTGTTGTGTAAAGCTGTTGCAGCTGCTTCGAAAGAATGCTCATCGATAGCTTCAACAATTTCTTGATCTTGTTCAAGTGTTGTTTTTTTGGACGTCTTATTTTTCTAATGATTTCGTAAATTCTATGATCCTCTTTCTTCATACTTCCTTATCCATGAGTAAATGGTTTTCCTGTTATATCCAGTTATTTGCGTAATTTATGTTCTACTGTATCCTGCGTCATATAAACCAATTATATCTTGATTGCTATACATATATATATATATATACGTTCATTAATACTTATGTATTATTTATAAATAAAAAGGTTTTTACACGGTTTTGAAAAAATACATTTATTTTAGGTCTAATTGTAACTTCAATATTACACTTAATATCATCACTTTAATATTATCATGTAAAATTTATTAACAATATGTAATTCATACAATTGAAAATTTAATTGACTATACCGGCAATGATTATAATCGTTGTGACAAATCGTCATCGAATTTTGACAAAGGATTCTGATCATTCTAAAGTTGATGTAATTTTAGACGGTTATAATATAAGCATCT
>NW_020215878.1:0-1008 GCF_003070985.1 Temnothorax curvispinosus | reverse complement strand
GAAATATAAGTTGTATGTACAGGATATGTGGTAATTACCGTGCCACCTCTCGTGGGCAGGTAGAGCGGATTAGGAAACCGAATAGGAAAAAGTCCTCTATAATACTGTTTTGCGGGTTTCTCAATTATTAATGAGAAATTAATTAATAAAGATAATAAGAATAAGCGTGCACTCGTGCGATTCAGCGACGCGTCTCTTCTAGCCGAATCGCGCGGACGCACGCTGATTCGCGGAACTTTATCAATTAATTCTTCACTAATTATATTAAGAAACTTGCAATACGGTAAAGGACTTTTCTATTCAGTTCAACTAGCTCTACTTGTCTACGAGAGGTATAATACGGCACGGTAGTTATCAGACATATTCTGCAAGTATTTTTGTTTTCGCAATTCGCGTTTCCCTGTGCACGTCGCATCAAAAGAGGCAAATGATACGTCTGTTCCAGAGTGCGAGCTCGCCGCGACGGGTGGCGGTGCCGGTGCTGGTGAAGGACGGGAAGCCGTGCGGGAGCGGCGGCGGCGGCGGCGGGAACGAGGGTAGCCGCGGCGGGCCCAGCGCGGCCCTGGCGAGCCCGGCGCCGCACATGACGGCGGCCTCGAGTCCCCACGGCACCCATCACGCGGCGACCTCCTCGGTCTCCCATCACTCGGTCGTCGCCGGCGTCAGCCACGTGATGAGCTCGAGCCAGAGCCTGCAGCACTGCTCGTACACGCGGTCCGGCGCGCAGCAGGGCATGCAGCAGCAACAGCAGCCGCAGTGCGGCGCGTATCTGCCGCTGCAGGGCCGTGCCTGGTAGTGCGCGCCATCCGCGGCGGGGGCCGCGGCCTACGCCAATCCCTCCGTCGCGGGCCCATGGGCCCTCGCCGCGGATCCAGCTGCCTGGTACGCCATACCCGACGACAGTCCTTAAAGGGGAGGGAGGGGAAACGAGGGAGATTACATGCGGATCCGATGCGTCGCGCGAATCGAAATCGGGCGCGGGCCGCGTCGCGGAAACGGATCGGCGGC
>NW_020215877.1:0-2794 GCF_003070985.1 Temnothorax curvispinosus | reverse complement strand
AAAATCTATGTATATTATATCCCACGTGTCGTCAAAACAACCATTATAATGCTGCAAAGTGTACATCTTATATACACTGTAGTCAAAACTGCCAAACTACGGAAGAAGTAGCCGAAACTGCCGTTCTGTACATTTTTTCATTTTACTTGAAAACTGAGAAGAATTAAAAAAAAAAGCTTTCAGCACGTTATTCCTATGGTAATTGTACATATGTTAATACAAAATTGAAAAATGGTCGTCAAAACTGCCGTTGGACATATATATATATATATATATGTAAATACATAATATGGAGACATACATCGGATATAATACGCAATTATCAGAATAGAAAAATAAATTTTTATATTAGTTTCTATATTAAATATATAAATATATAAAGTGATTGGAAATATAATCTAAATATTTTATTTTATTACTACAATATCATAGAATTCAAAACGTATATTTTAATGTTCTATTTACTCAGAATTATTCTACATAATAATATTAATATTATGTAATGTTTCATAAAAATAAAATGCATTCTTATATTTATACAAGTATATGTTCGCGGAAATCAATTTTTAAATAATTAGGGTAAATTTGGGTGAGATAGGCTTAGAGAAGAGATGGCGTATTCATGTTCATTTGATACTAGATGGCGAGCTAGATTGAGAAAACATGGATGAGCCATCTCTCCTCTATGTCCATCTCACTTAAGATTACCCTAATATATACAAGCATTAATATACTCTCTTTTTTTTATTCCAAAAATGTCTGTTATAAATTTTTACAACAAAATTTATTATTCTTACGTGTTATAACTGAAATATCATTTGTGACAGATACGACAGATGGTTTTGTTGATGTTGTTGCTAATGTACTTGAAAAAATAGACTCTTCCTTAATCGGCGAATTTGTTGAATCTATAATAGAAGAGTCAAGACTTCTTTCTAAAACAGATGTATCCGGCAAGTCATTGTTTAATAAATTCAAATTATCTTTTAAAATAGTCATGTTAATTTTGCATATTTCATTTTTAATTATTTTAGGGGTTTTTTTTTGTCTTTGTTCGGTTTCATTAATTTGAGCAGTATATATTTTATTCTTGTTTATGTCAGTATCGATCTTAGAATTTAATAATGGATCTGATTGTAACGTTTTAGCTTCTAGAACACAATTCTGAATATTATTGTGACCTGACATATCAGTTGATGTGTCACTTTTTTCTGTAATAAAAATATGTTTATTATTAAACACAATTCGAAATTTCTTGCTATTTTGCATTATTTACAGAAACATACTAAAATGTATTTATTTAATTACTATAATATCCTTCTTATACTTTCTTACCTAGAACAGCTAGAACAGAATTCAGTATGACATTAGCATTATTATTAGTATAATACTTTACAGGTGTGGCCACACTATTTTCCAAACATGAGTCCATATTATTGTTTATATTCAATATTCTTTCTGAAGAAGAATTTTGATGTAGCATATCAGGTGTAATATTACATTTTTCTGTAATATAAATATGATATTTTGTTAAACATAATTAATTATTTCTTATTATTTTGCAACGTTTACACAGAAGCATTACTAGTAACATTAATTTACTTTATTACTATAATATTTTTCTTCATATACTTACTTACAATTAGTCTAATCTAGATAAGAATGTAATATGAAATAATAGTCCAGGCGATGGGGAGTTTTAGACGGAATTAAGTCGGAAAATGTTAAAAATTGATAAAGCTGTAGATTTTTGTGACCCTGAAAACATACTAAATTTGCAACCTCAACATTTTTTCACCGGCGCCGTCATCTTAAAATAATAACCTCGAAAACCGGTTTTTTACAAATATCTCGTTTCCACTGAAATTTAGAGCAAAAGTATCTGATACAAAGTTGCAAAGCACAAAATTTCCTACAACTTTTGTTGCAAACACTCTGTTCTCAGATGAATAGTTCACAAGTTATAGCAGAGAAAAGCAGAGAGCTTATTTACAATTTGTAAAAATGCTGGATTTTCCCTGGATTTGAGAGATTATTATCATTATTATATTATTATTATATTATTATATATGTAAATACGTATAATATATCATTAGTATATTATATTATGTATACATATATACACACACATAGTATTTTTGGTCCATTTTAAATTAGTGCCATTTGTAGTAAATATTTTACAGAGGAACGAGCCTAAAAGCAATTAAAAACTGAGTGTTTAAGCTTTAAAATGCTTTTTTAAACGTCGCTCTGCGATTATTTTTTACAAAGATACGTAATTAAATGACGTAAATTTACCTAAGACCTAAAGTACTACGTATATATATGTGTGTGTATGTATGTATGTATATATGTATACATAATATAATATACTAATGATATATTATACATATTTACATATATAATAATATAATAATAATATAATAACAATAATAATCAATCTCTCAAATCCAGGGAAAATCCAGTATTTTTACAAATTGCAAAGAAGCTCTCCACTTTCCTCTACTATAACTCGTAAACTATTTATCTGAGAAAAAAGTGTTTGCAACAAAAGTTGTAGGAAATTTTGTCCTTTGCAACTTTGTGATGATACTTTTGCTCTAAATTTCAGTGGAAACGAGATATTCGCAAAAAACTAGTTTTTGAGGTCATTATTTTAAGATGGCGGCGCCGGCGGAAAAATGTCAAGATTGCAAATTTAGTATGTTTTTAGGGTCACAAAAATTTACAGCCTTATCAACTTTTAACATTTCCCGACTTAATTCCATGTAGATCCTTTTTTTTCTCCCGTTGC
>NW_020215876.1:166420-257265 GCF_003070985.1 Temnothorax curvispinosus | reverse complement strand
GTAGAAAAGACTGAAAAATATAATTCACATATAATTCTTTTAAATTCGGTTGATTAGACTTAGCTTTATATGCGATCAAAATTATGGATCTTTGGCGCTCCTCTACCTCGCGAGGTGCTCCTCTACCTCGCGAGGCGCTCCTTTGTTTCGCGAGGTGCTTCCCTTGCCGCGCGAAACACTCCACTACCTCGCGAGGAGCTCCGCTACTTAGCATACATAAAAATTATATATGAAATAGGGGTAGAAAAGACTAAAAAATATAATTCATATATAATTTTTTTAAATTCGTTGATTAGACTTAGCTTTATATGCGATCAAAGTTATGGATCTTTGATCGCGTATAAAGCTGGGTCTAATCAACCAAATCTTAAAAAATTATATATGAAATAGGGGTAGAAAAAACTGAGAAATATAATAAAATTAGAAATAGATCGATATCTTCAAATTTGCGGAAGTTGGAGCAAGCTCGGACATCAAATCTGCACATACGTACATATATACGTACGGACATGCGATTTTAATGCAATGTTTCGACATTTTAGAATACTCTGAACATATTAACTTAAGCAAATTTGGAGATATCTATCTATTTCTAATTTTATTATATTTTTCAGTTTTTTCTACTCCTATTTTATATATAATTTTTTTAAATTCGGTTGATTAGACTCAGCTTTATATCCGATCAAAATTATGGATTTTTGGCGCTCCTCTACCTCGTGAGACGCTCCTTTGCCTCGCGAGATGCTTCTCTTGCCTCGCGAAACACTCCTCTACCTCGCGAGACGCTCCTTTGCCTCGCGAGGGAAGCTTCCCTTGCCTCGCGAAACCCTCCTCTTATCTCGCGAGACGCTCCTTTGCCTCGCGAGATGCTTCCTTTGCCTCGCGAATCCCTTCTCTTATCTCGCGAGACGCTCCTTTGCCTCGCGAGATGCTTTCCTTGTTTCGCGAAACCCTCCTTTTATCTCGCGAGACGCTCCTTTGCCTCGCGAGATGCTTCCCTTGCCTCGCGAAACACTTTTCTACCTCGCGAGGTGCTTCGCTACTTAGCTTTATATGCGATCAAAATTTATACAATATATAAATTGCATCTATGCATACAAGACAATATTTTCAAAAATTTGACTTACACCACTATGGCTTTTACCCGTCCATATGTAACATTATTTATAAGAAAATTATATTGTAATAAGGAATTATAAGGAAACGTGTAATAAATTTGAAATTGTATGATACTAATGCCGGATATATTATACGAAATCAACATAAGACGATTTCTTAATAGATAATAACGGTGTTTATTCTTTATCTATAGAATTTCACATTTTAAAAATTATCGTTAATTATTATAATTTTCACATAAATGTGAAGGTTTGAATCAACGCTCAAATAATAGCTTCTTGCTTGCAAAATTTGACATTTATCTGAAAATTAAAATTATAAAATTACGATTATATTTTTCAAAATTATGAGATACAAAGTTCGTAATAATTTTGAAGAATGTAATCTTAATTTTGTAATTTTAATTATCGTAATTCGTTATTAATTGGAATACGCAAGATGGAAGCGCGGCCGCCGCGGCCAGAATATCCCCTCCAGCTGGCTAGTTCGGCTTCGGCACGAACCTAGCACGGACGCAAACCATGTGCGGTTACCGAGCGATACGACGTAGTTGAGTTGCATTTTCTCAGGCGGCGCGTCGAAAAATGCAACACAGCAACACACGAAAAAGGCCGGGATGGCCTCTCTCAGGTTTTTCTCTGGCTAAACAATTACGAGTAAAAAAAGTATACACGACGGTGCTAAGAAATTAAGCAATTACATTAAACGGACAAAAATTTTCTGCACTCTGCATGAATCATCGAAAAAGAAATAATTTAATGTTATATCTCTAGTCATCACTACGAATTTATCGCGCACAGAGGTTAGGCTGGTTAGGCCTTTTTCTTTTCTCGTTATTTTCCCGCCAATCCCACTTTCGAATCTAAAGTCCGCATCATACTGCACGTACTACGCATTGCGCATGCCGGATTGTGGAGATTGGAGTTTGACCAATCAGATGTCTGTAATCTCAGTGTGCTTTATTCCGATTGGTTGAATTCTTATTTCTAGCGAATCGTGCGATATGAACACAAGTATATACTGTAATATGGACTTGATGGTTATGGCAGGTTATGGAAACGTCTGAAATCCTATCCGATTGATAATAATAATTGATCAAATAGCGAGATATACAAACGTAACGAATAATTGTTGAAATGTTCAAAGGATTTCATTAGAAAATTCCAAGAATTACTTGAAAGTGTAATCTGATAGTTCCTTATTTAATTCATGGATCTATCACTTGAATGTTTTCGTCAAACAGTGTAATAGGTTAGTAAATCATACGTATCGTAAATTTTTTGATACTAGTACGTTGTACGTTTCATTAAAAATATGTTAATTATATCTCATCATTCCACTCTCTTTTTTGTAATTTGTTACATATTTCTATATGTTTGTTATTACAAATAATTATAAATCGCTTTATCGTGAATGTGTTTGTGTTTTTAATAAACAAACAAGAAATTGTTTTTCTGGCAAACGATGATACCGTTGGATAATACCGTTTTATATCTTATCGAGATATCTTATATATTTTTATATTAAGAGATTTTTTTTTACATGTTTCAGGTATATAATATGCTATAGAGTAGAGGTGAAACACAAATATATACTCAGTATATCACTAACGATTATTCGATCAACTTAGGATATATCTGTCTTAGAAAAGGGACGAAAAATGCAGTCACCTAATACGAAAAAGTCACTTTTGGGAGGAAACGTTACCTACTGTGTCATATTACCATTAATTATAGGACTTCACATAGGTTGGTTTACCTTGCAACAACGTTATGTTCCAGTAACTGAAAGACACGACCATCCGCTAGTCAGATTATACAAGAAATTTACTACATGATAATGCAATGTACATGAGTTTTAATTTGTTTTTGTAAAAAAAAATGTTTATCTTTAGAAATTAATATACTCTAATTATAGTAAAACAGTTGATGGTTATGTTTTAAATTGGAATCTTCTTAGTTTTTCTTCCACGGTCCTCTAAAATTTTAAGAATTGTGAATACGACAGTTATAGTGCAAATGAATAGATTTAATATACATTTCAGTTCAATTTATATATTGATCTAATTTAATATATTTATATCTTTAAAGATATTGCATAAAAATGTGTTAAAATTTTGTTTTATTTTATTTTTTTCATAAAAATGTGATTTGAAAACATTTAATTGCTACTATTTATCTTATTTAGTAGTAATTAATATTTACTGATTCCATTTTATTACAAAGTAAGAGAGTAACAACGTTACTCTCTATTGCAAAGTAATTTCAGAGTTCACAATAATTTATTATGCTTAAAAGTTGAATTTATTAGGAATACTTGTCTGTTGCTTACAGAATACTATATATTAAAATAACTATTTTTTTATACATATTTTATACAAAACTTTTATTGTAAGAGAGATGTACATATTAATTGCACGCGTTTACTCTTTCCTATGTATAAATGAAAATCTAAAGAAAATTCTATAGAAAAAAATATGCTAATACAAATAAAAAGAGAAGATAATAACAATCATTTTCATAGAATTCTATAAATTAACACGAGTATTCTCAAAAAGCTTAGGAAAATATATGTACAATCACAGAGGAACGTAATTAACCTCTTATGGTAGGTAGATGGTCAAAATTTTGCTGATGTATAGAGGAGCTCTTCGGCCGATTTTCACTTTGACTATGAACAGAAGGACCAGCCTTGGGTAGTTGAGGTAACACCATTTGACTATAATTGGTATGCTGGAAATATGATAATACATATAATTATATATTATCATATATGTGTTCTTAAATTATTCTTATTGGATGAAAATAATATTTTGCTGCCGTTTTGCTTTATTACCGAGGCTTTTTTCTAAAGTCTCCCCATATTATTGCTTGATTGTTAAACTTACCCTAGAACGTTCTCGATACTTTTTAAGTTTCTCAAACTCTTCTGCCTCGACATCCGGCACTTTAAAATGAAAATTGACGAAATAAGAATGCCGCAACAATTGTTCGCACGTCCACCTTTCATTTGGATCTTTATCCAAACACTTCTTCAGGAAATCCAGCTGTCAACAAAAGATTTATACAATTAACAATCATCACCGACGTAACTTGGAAAAAAATATATATATATATATATTTATATATTTTATTTGGTTATACTCTGTACGTTTTAAACTGCGATTAAAATAGATTTGATATTACCTGTAAAGTACTGCCATTTCCACGGGGTAGAGCATCTTCAAGGGGTGTAAGTGTTTGCGGAGTTGGAAGAGTGATACCGGCAAAGAATTCGTTTTGTTGAAAGATAGCCATATGTCTCGGTAAAAGATCACCCAGCGTTCTTCTTATTAAGTACAACTGATCTACATCGGATTTTCCTGGCCACAAGGCTTCGCCCCGTATTAATTCAGCAAACACGCAACCGATTGCCCATACATCGACCGGAGTGCCGTATTGTGTGTCCCCGACCTGTCCCAAAAAACACGTACATAATTAAACTATCGTAACGCATTGATAACAATTATTTCATCAAATCCGTTGTTTAAAAATTGAAATTTGACGGGAATGATGGCACCGACTAGTGACTCGTAGTTACGTTGACCGCGCGATCTCAATAAACGTACTATTATTTTTCTTAGAAAAGCTGAAAATTGAGTTGTATACATTCGGATATTCGGAATATTTACCAGCAATTCAGGTGCTCTGTACCATCTGGTTGCGACATATTCCGTATAGTTCTCCCCAGGACTGAGCATACGCGCGAATCCAAAGTCGCATAATTTTACCACGCCTTCAGAGGTGAGGAGGATGTTCTCTGGCTTCACATCTCTGTGAACGCATCCAAAGCGATGGCAATAGGCGATACCTTGCAAAATTTGCCAGGTAATTTGCCTCGTTGTGAGATCCGGGCAACCGCTAGGATACTTCTCCATTTCGTTTAGAAGAGTGTTTTCGCAATATTCGAATACTAAATGTAATTTCCTCTTTCGTCTGAAGACTTCCAGAAGATTGACCAAGTTCGGATGCTTGAGATTCTATATCAAGGGAAAGTGTTCATTCGTAATTATTGATTTTAATTACATGAGCAGAATTAATTATGTGAATTATTTCTGTAGAGGGTTCCGAATTTGCGATAAATCGGAACAATCAAAGGATTTTTAGGCGCGTTCCTAGGTGCATCTTTCTTCTTATTATACAGCTTATAGTGATTTTATTTTCGATCTCTTAATTCAATCTTTTTATATTGATAATTTTCTAGTGCTTTGTGAGTAAAGTACAAAGTACTGCAAAGAAATTTTTTGACATGCCGTTTATATTCGAGAGATTCGAGAGATCTTGTAATGCAGTATTCTTGTCTACCAAATAGAGAATAGCCTTGAAGCAAAATGTCAAAACGTACGTTGCGGTAAGGGAGCTTATTTGAATGCGCATACGTTTGGTGGCGAACCCACTGATTGTAACGATAATGTTAGGTCGGTAAGACCGTAACACGCCAAGATATTGACCGCTGCCCGGTATTGACCGTTGGCTATTTCTTGCAGCCATTATTGCACCTGTGCGAGCCTCTTATCGTGCAAATAAGTACGTAACTTCCTCGTTTGGACCTAACCACTCGCTATTCTAATTCTATCGTAGGCGACGGTTAAAAAAACGAAAATAACAGGAAATTTTATAAGTTTTATATCTATAAACTCTATTTATCAATTTTATTTCGATTTATATATATGTATATATATATATATCTTAAAATAGAGACAGGAAGTCATAGGAAAAAATGGAAGAATTTATCTGATAGTGTATTTAATATTCATTAAAGCTCTCAGGAGGCCAAAATTATCGCGCCATGATCGCCTTGTATAAATTGGAACTAGCGGTCGCGAATGTACGTTCCGGAGGTCGTTCACCTGCAAGACGACCTACGACCCTCGACAAACTTGGTTATTCCGCAGATCGATCGAATCGGAAAATTCCGAGAACGGGTCAGCAATTTTTATATATTAACCTTTTTTTATATCTATAATAAAAAATCCTACGCAGGGTGTTCCATTCCACAAAGATTGTTACGATTTTCGAGCAACTTTTGCTAGCTCGAAAAAAGTAATTATAAACAAAAATTTCTGTTTTTAACCATTAAGAAAAAAAAAGGCAACTGACCTTTAAAAGACGTATCTCCCGTAGTGCGATTTTACGTATTAAAGGATCATCCTCGGTCTGTTGAAACTTCTTTACAGCCACCAATTTTCCAGTTTGCCGGTCCTTACACTGGAAGACAACGCCGTAGCTACCCTCGCCGAGACGCGCCAGACGTTCGTAGCGCTCCATGGCTTTGCTCGGTGCCCGAGACCTGTGCAAAATCATTTTTTTTTTTCGATGTTAACAGTGGATTTCAATGAATTTTGACACTACTTACAACTCGCAGAAAGAACGATAATTCATATCAAGTCGATAAAACCCAATTCGAAAGATCTATCTAAACTTTGCGATCATCTCCAAATGGTCTAATGTTAAAGTCAGTGATTTCTTAAATGATTGGCAAAAGAATAGCATTTGTATAACGCGAACATGTGCGTATGTTTCACAAAATTTACTCGTTTCAAAATAACTGTATAACATGTATCATATACACTTGTTGTATCAAATATTATTTCGGTCAATTTAATTATCGCAATTGTGTCGAAATATTGTTGAAAATTAAAATCTCTTTATAATCCCTCATGGGATTCAGGAAATTGTTCAGGGAGTTAAATTGATCGAATATCGGTACAAACGCCTCGTATAATTGCTGTTTTTACAAACAAGGAACACTAAATCGACATTCGACGGTCTAGTCAGGTCTAGTTATCGATTACCCACTTTTTGTATTTGGCAAGGCATGGTAACGACGTCAACTGTTGCGTAAAGAGCATAGTATCGCGATGTACGGCACCGGCTAGACTGTCTCTGTTCCAACTTCTAACGGATGACCAAGGGTCAAGCTACCCCACGAGTTTTGCTTTATTCGAATTCACGTTTAGCGCAGGCGTGGGTGGAGTGCTGAGTGCTGAGTGCTGGTCAACTACCGATATGCAATACCAAACCGAAATAATATACCTCCTTGGCGATATGTTTCGATATTCATATAATACCCTAGGATGTTGCGATCGCACGCTATCAATCAAACATTTACTTCCACCTCCACGGAATGGTCAATAAAAATTGAATGGAATCATACATACAATATATCATTGTGTAATAAGCATCAAGATTGCTGCTAGATTGAGATGCTATGAGTTCCGTGAAAAATGAGAAAGAATTCGGTGAAATGAATGTGCTCCTTAACATTTAACATTCAACTGATCCTGATATGAGTATGATATCGATTCGGTACAAATCATTTCGCGAGCTAGTACGATTCAACAGACACTCTTCGCAGGATTACGTTATTTCGACTATATTGTCGAATATATCTGCTCTTATGAATCTTATGATTATTTCACTTAAACTTGGGGGAGGGGGGACAAATTAAAAGTCTTTTACCACTGTGGTATTATGCATTGTCGGTAATTTGCAAACCTCACGTCGTTCATCGTATAATCGATGCGCTCGCGCGCGTACGTGACATAATTTCCTACGTAAACCGTAAACCGTACGTATCAGTCTCGAAAGTTAATTGCCGCATCTGGATATATAATGTTTTGAATATAAACCGACAAGTAGGATAGAAACCTTGGGCCAGATCCGACAGGTTATGCGTATGTTAGAAACGGATGACGCAAAAAGTTGTTAAAACACATTTTGTTAAATAGCTAAGTTCACTGATGTACTTTAAAGATCGCAATTATAATAAAAAGAATTTTAATTAAAACGTTACTAATTTTACTTTTTAAAAAGAGATCTCGTATTAATATATTGATACCGTTACGTGGATAGTTACAATCACTGACCTTGCATATTTTAAAAAGTGTGCTCCATTTTTGGAATATTATAACAATTATATAAAATTGTTTAAAGTAGAAGAAATAGTTTAAAATAGAATATCACAGTTTTTGTTAATTTTTTTAAGAGAACAACGTAAAAATAATTAGTATGTACAAACTAGAAAATACGTACAAAAATCCAAGAATGGAATTCATGGTGTACTCTTTTGTCAGGTCACCCTCGTCGGCGCACATACCGGACAGTACTAATACGTTGAAGAAAGTCGCGGCTTTACGTTATTGTTGAACTCTTGATTATTGACAATCGATATTACGTTCCCTGAGTACGTAGTACGTCTATACATTCTGCGACCATGAAAGAGGTCAAAATGTTCTCAACTGTTGGACGGACGCGCTATAGAGGCGCATGTTATGCGATACAAGGTGCGAAAATATATATGAGGATGCAACACTTTCGGATAATGTGCGCGCTATTGTATGCATGCGTTTTCCGATTGTAATATAGAAATAGACAATAAGGAATGTAAATTGTTTTATCATTGTTATACATATGTAGGTTCAATCTATCCCGTATAAATTTATCCTATTTATTCTTAATATTTTACGTAATATATCGATAATAATATCGATATGTAACATAATATTAACAGGCTATAACACAATTTGTTGAAAATAAAAATAAACAGGTAAGTGTCTTTATGAAAATTTTATTTTAACGAAAAGCTCTGACAACTATCTTGTAAAAAATAATCCGCTGATAAAATTGAATCCTACATGAAATCACAATAATAAATATTCTTTAAAAAATGATAATTAAATCGTTTTGTCAATAAAAGTTTTAAACACGTAACATCCCAAGTAGCAAAGATGACGTCTAAAGACGTCTTATTAAGAATAAACTTTTGCGAAACAATAGATACTTATTGAAAGATACATTCGACAAATTAATGTTCTAATAAATTTGAGTAGCGTGTATATTTTGCGTGTTTAATATCGCTGCCATGCTTTGGTGATGAGTGATCTGCAGTGTTTACCTCCTTGGTAACAATGGTAGCGTGCTACCAAATAGCCAGAGCTTCCTATCTTGAAGCCATTTGTCCATTCGCAAGCTTCTCACAGGGATTTCATGCTACGAATGAAATATTCACGCTGCATATCCCGACGAACACCGTTGCAACCATCGCGAATTTATCTCGGCGCATCGATATTGCTGACATGGTCTTTTGCCGGAGCAGTCTCTTTGATGGTGTAATGTTGCACTAGGTCCTCGACGAGAAACGGACACGCGACTGTTCTTTTGCCTAAAACCACGTCACCGACCGATCGATAACCCTTTGGGCTAATGCTTTCAGTACCTGCCGCACCCGCTAATTTGATTGATTATTTTTTATTGCACATAAGCCAGAAACAAGATCTAACGTTTGAGAAAACACTAAATTTTGAATGTATTTAATTACATATGAATAATCTATACATATTTCTGTATAACCTATAATTATTCTATAGATAAATAATCTATATAACGATTTATAAGTATAAACTATAACTGTATATAGAGTTACCGTATTACAACAGATAGAATCTGCATTATAAAAATTTTAGTCAGAGAATCAAATTATACTTAATTAGATTAATAGATTACTGTAATCTAAAATAATAATTAAAAAATAGCAAGAATTTAATTTATGCATCAGTATAGACGTTATAAGACAATGAAAGCTAATAGGAGTAAGCGAAACTCAGATTTTGCACCGCGAAATCTCGGAAATTTACTCCTGATATAGGAGGAAAGCATGTTGAGTGAGGAGGTTGTCCGGATTGCAGTAGGTATTCCGCAGGTGTTTTGAAATGCGAAATGCGCTGAACGACACTGCGGGTCATATCTCGAAAAATATATTTATTTTAACATTGTTATGTATGTTTTAATGCGAGACTTGTTCTCTCAGATGTAATTGGACGCTAAAGAGTTTCAAAATATTGCTGCATAATGTTAAATAACAAGAAAAAGGTAGCTGCGAATGCCGACGCGGCGCGCGGGCGGCGTTAGACGACAAAGTCGAAGAGCTCCGACTTTATTTACATCCGAGAGAGCAAGTTTCGCATTAAAGTTTAAATAACAATGTTAAAATGAACGTATTTTTCAAGATATGTGCAATGTCGTTTGTCGCATTTCGTAGCTTCTACCTTTTCGCCCAGCACAAGCATTGCAATCTGCATTCGCAGTTTTAGTTAT
The DNA here is from genome assembly GCF_003070985.1 of Temnothorax curvispinosus. Classification (NCBI taxonomy): domain Eukaryota; kingdom Metazoa; phylum Arthropoda; class Insecta; order Hymenoptera; family Formicidae; genus Temnothorax; species Temnothorax curvispinosus. The sequence continues at coordinate 247,012 of NW_020215876.1, read as the reverse complement.
TCACATGCATACATATACATATTATAAAAAAATTAATTAATAAAAACATTATTAATTTAATAAACAATGTATATTAATATTTAATTATTATTTTTAAGTAATAGCGTGAAATGTATTATGCGTTTGCTAAGACGCTTGAAAGATCATATAAATTTCAAATAGTTATAATTTTATTGTTAGATAATGTGAAAAGCAAGAATCTCGAGTTTGGAGTCGTCTGTAATTCCTCAGAAATCGCTCCTGCTACGCGGGAAGCATGTTGAGCGAGGAGGTTTTAGTAGAGGTATTCGAGCAGCGGCACGCGGGCCTACCCCCACTATTACCCATCGCCATCAGAACGGCGCGCCGGGCTCACGACAAGGATGCCTCGCCTACGGCCAATCAGAGCGCTGGCAGTTACCCCTGGGAGGGGCAGCAGGCCTCCACGCGCTGACCAATGACCGCGACGATACGAGAAGGCAATGTGGGAGGCAAGACCCGCGCGGCGCAGCGCGCTCGGAATACCTACTGCCACCTCCTAGCTCATCATGCTTTCCTGATATATCAGGAGTAAATTTCCGAGATTTCGCGCCGTGCGAAACCTGAGTTTCGCTTATCTTATCATCCAAATTAATTTCTTCTATTAACTTTTATCATCTTCTAGCATCTCTACGGATGCATAATTAAATTCTCGCTGTTTTTTTAATTATAATTTAAGATTGTAATATTGTATTAATCTAATGACCAATATGTTTAAGGGTTCTTTAATGCGAAACATGCTTTCTCGAATAACATTAGGTGATAAAAAGTTTTAAAGTGCTGTTACAAAATGGCGAACGACGAAAAGGATGGAAATCAGAAAGGCGATGGGCGACAATCAACGATTCTTGAGAAATATCTTTGTCTTAATGATTCGATTCTCTTCGCCTTTTTACAATACATTCTAAAACTTTTATCGTTTAATTCTTTTCAAGAAAGTTATATGTCTTATATATTAAAGAACATATATCAACGTTAGTATATTTCTCGATATTCGTCCGGTGTCGCGTATCGTATTTCGGAGCTCCAACTTTTTCGTCCAACGCCGCCCGCGTCGGCATTCGCAGCTACCTTTTTCTTGTTGTCTAACATTATGCAGCAACATTTTGAAACTCTTTAGCGTCTAATTACATCTGAGAGAGCAAGTCTCGCATTAAAACATACATAACAATGTTAAAATGAATATATTTCTCGAGATATGACCCAGTGTCGTTCAGTGCATTTCGCATTTCAAAACACCCACGGAATAACCTGAGTTTCGCCTACTTTATCATCCGAATTAATTCTTCTATTAACTTTTATTGTCTTTTCTAACGTCTCTACTGATGCATAATTAAATTCTTGCTATTTTTTAATTATTGTATTCAAAATAAAAAATGTGATTATTGACATTCGCTTTGAACTCCAACCGGAGCGAAACCAAAAGTTCGACAGTTCGATAATTAAATATCAATAAAGGAAAAATGTGAGAAATGATATTCTTATAAATTAAATAATTTTTAATTTGCACATCGCGTTTTTCAAAAATTTTATTTCTTGTTTAATAGGGAATTCTTTATAGTTTTGTTAGAAAGTGACAGAAATATTTGTTATAATATTATAATGATTTAATAGTTTTGTAATATAATAATTTTATACTTACAATTAGTATTATTAATAATAGAGAGATAGTACTTTCTAATTTCAAAAAAGTAGTAAAAATTTGAAATAATTTGACTTTACACAGCTGATAAACATGACGATATTGTGCCAGCCTCCGATTCGATGAATACATGACTATTACGGAGAGATTCGTTATAATATTTTTATATTCTTATAAAATTCTTGAGGATAGATATACAAGGTAGAAAATATATGTTTTATAGTTTATAGCATAATTTATTTTTATTTATTTATATTTTTATATACGAATATCATTTTACATATAACTAGGGAACACACAGAATATAAGTCGGAGATATGTTTTATTAAATAAATTCGTCATTTTTATCTTTGTATATCATGGCAAAAAATTCTTCTCTTATAATACAACACTAATAAATTTCAGGATAAGCGTTCAGCATTTTCAGGACAAAGTAGCGCTCTCTTTCTCGATGAGTCGATTACAGAAGATTTACAAATTACAGTTGGTCAGGTACGACACTATAACTATTATTACTCATATATGTATATATAATATACAAGTAACGCTATACAAATCAATTTGACAATATGCACAATTTGATTTTTAATTGATTCAGAAATTTTGTCCCATCTGGCAGTATTAGTATATTTCTTATATAATACTTTTGTGCGAGAAGCAAATTTATATATTCCTAGGAAGAATATTGGATTTAAGGAAAAAGTATATAATATCAAGGTTCTTTTTAGAATAAATGATATCTAAAGTAAAAAACTTTACAAAAGAACAAAACAATACGCCGGTTATTCTCTATATTTTTTATAGATTAAAAAACGTAGACAAAATGTCTACGTTTAGTAAAACAAAGTCTGTTGCACTATTTTTAAATGTAGGGTTTTCTTTTCTTAAACACGAAAATGTTATGTTATTATCCTTTTTTAAAAAATTTTACGTGAAATAATACAGAACGTCCCTTATCTATGCCCCAAATCATTCTTTTATCAACTTAGTCGAGTTTCTTTCAAGGAAATATTGAAGAAGATTACTATTTGTTTCAAGTTGATTAATTATTTTTCGATTATCAGAAAGACCACGTCTGAAACATTTACACGCTCTTTGCATTTCTTTGTACCGTGCACGATGATTTAGGTTTTTCAGTGTCTTGTGTTTCGCCTCTTACAGTGAATGTAACGAAATATCTTTTGGTACGATCCATTTTCTCAGTCGGAAGGGCGATCACTTGTTTTCCCTCTCCATGTGTCACTTCCACCTAAAAGAAAGGAGAGTAACATATAGAAAAAACAGAAATAACATATTCAGCTTTTGTGTAAATATATGATATTTTCTTTTTTATTATAACAGAGTTATTATGATAGGTTACAGATTTCTATAAATTTTTTTCATATTATTACCGTCATTTGCCCTCTGCCGCGACTCTCTATTTTCGGAAGATGGTCCGCTCGATCTGGGACGCCTCCACCTACTGCAATTATAATCTACATTCACACTACAGAAACTGACTCTTTTCGGGCTCTACGTACATATAGACGACGAAATCTTGAAGTTATTAAGTTATCGTTTTACTAATGACATAATTTACAGAAAGAAAATACATAAGAATGTTTTCTTCAAATCTTTAATTGAATGAATACTTTGCATATTCAAATATGTACGTAAATAATTATAGATATCTCAAAAGTGATGCGTGTTGTATTCAAATGCGATAATATGGTAACATACGATAGGTATACACTGGAATAGAGGTATAAGCGCTGGTTGCGTGATGACAACGATGAGTTTTTTGCGTGCATTGCTTGGCTCCGGTACAAAAGTCTGGAGTAGTTGGTCTTCCCTGCAGTCTTCTTAATTGCTCGTACAGAAACGCTTCGAATTGTCTACAATGACGATATCGATAATATTAAGTCGTAACAATTAAATAATAATGTATATTAAACATTATTGAATACTCTGTGTTCAGAAAGTATTTAATCCGATAGTAACCTAAACGTTAATGGTTGATTATATTTTGCAACACCAAGAGTAGGGCCAGACATTCCCGATTTGTGAAAGGCATCCACCTGAAAAAGATCGCTCTGCAAAATATATTCGCGAAATATATTAGCGATAGTATTGATAGAAAAACGTTTAATTCTTTTCCATGATTTAAGGAACACTGTACTTTTAAATCATGGAAAAACATGTTATATTCGCATTATAATGTTAATAACGATCGCCTTGGAGTGTCTTACCTGTCTTTTAACCAACACGTGTTCGTTCGCCCTGCCGTGACGAATCTGTAATCTCTTCAACTCCATCAATTGAAAAAAAATTTTTCTTTCGAGATGATAACGACGCAGGCTAATTTGCACATCCCTGGTAATGGTCTCCATATTGAGAGCTTGCTGTTTCGCTGTATTTGGACAACATCTTACGTTTCGCCTCCGTGGAATTCTCGACACTCTCGGGCTCGGTTCTATTCCACTGTCTCTACCTCCGCTATCGCGACGATGTTTCCTCCACAATCGTTCTCGGTGACCATCGGCATTTTCGATTCTGACTAAGCGGTTGCTAGTTGTTGATTGTACCTAGCATTAATAATATTCTGATCAATATTAATTAAATTATTGTAATTAAGTTTATGCTAAAGATTTATTTGTAAGTAAATATAAAAATAAAATTACACGATATAGTTTTTATCGATCAAGATGCCCACTGTTCTTTATTTGTGAAAAATTTTAGTATACCAAGCATTAACATATGTTTAAAAGTAATTAATTTAATAATGCTACGTACTATATGATTGAAATAGATATTAATAGGTGTAAGTTCTTTAATTACCTGAGGCAAAGAGTCGATTCTTGAAGTTCTAGATAGACCTAAAGCTGTGCTCGGAGTCTCTTCCTCACTCGTACTTGGCAAAACTCTCATAACACCAATTTCATTATCTTCTTCGTGCTCTGTCTCATGCTCCACATCCTCCCCGAGAGCTTCCCTGATTTCTTTTTCGACTGCTTCGTCTTCATCCCATTCTGGGCTGTCCAACACCGCGATTATTGCACTTTGATGCGAGGAACGCTCTTCGGAACTTTCAAACAGGTGTCTCTTGGTTGACGCCTTTGAAGAAGATTTTCCTGTCCTCATATTCCTTCCCGTAGATGGTCTCGAATGTCTCGTTTTCGCCGATCTCGAGGCCTTTGGAGAACTCGAAGAACTATCGTCGATGTAGCGAAAATCTTTATCTGCTAAAATCTTTGTCTGTTAGACAATCTTTGTTTGTTGGAACACAAATACGATGTGTTAACGAAAGTATTGTGTGTGTGTGTGTGTGTGTATGTGTGTAAAAGATTGTATTATTTACAATAAATACTTTAATTACGCAAAAATTATTTTTAAAAAATCTCTGCATTTAAAATAACACAGCTAAAAATTAAAATTAAAACTTGGAGAACGCATTACATTTTTATAATTTTCGAAACATTTAAGACTCGTAATATATTTCGGAAATTTACCTGTTTCAGTCTCTGGTCGTTCTTTATCGGTTTTTTTAATACGTTCCAACTTCTTGTCACGTGGCGAACCCGTTCTTTCTGGGGAAGGACTTTCTTCCATGTTTAGCATTGACACTCTCGGTTCCGGTGATGACAAATCTGCGGATTTTCCACGCGCGGAATCATCTGTCGATCGTTCGGTAAATGTTAATGCTTCGGTTTTCTGTTTTTCATCCACTTGCATTTTTTGCGAAAACTTGATATCATCGCGTTTATTCAAATATTTATCCTCTCTCAATTCGGCATCTTCAGCTGAGCTCTCTTTAGTGATTGTTTTCAAGGATGTTTGCTTTGTCGATGCTTTATCTCTTTCTTCAGAAGTTACCTGTACATCTTCGACATTTTCTTTCAAGCTGCTTATAGTTTGACGCGCATCGGATTGTCTCGAAGTTTTTGATTCTCCATCGTCTTTTTTCGCGATAGTTTTCTCGTCTCGCTTTGAATCTTCAGACGCTAATAGTTTTCCATTCTCCTCACCCGCACTCGAAATATGCTTCATCGCAGTCGTAGAATCTCTTTGATCCTCCGAAATCACAATATTTTTACCGAGTTTATCTCCGTTTTTAAAGCTATCTTTCTCCTTGTCGATGGTTGCTTCTTGCTTCTCGCGCAACGTACTATCACTCGGTATTGCATTCTCGAATGTATTTAGTCTACCTAAAAAGAAGATTACTGTAGCTAGAGTTTGACAAACACAAATTTAATAAATGATTAAATTCGATAAAATAATTATATTAACAAGATACTTTATTTTATCTTATGAAAAAGTTATTACGTTGAAATTCTTTGTGTCTTACTATTCGTACCTTCTTTTGGATCTTCTATGCTGCTAGGCATCGTTATTTTATCCTTTTCATCCTTATTCTGGACTTGTTCATTAATTCGTTCTTCAGAAATATCGTGCGTATCAGTCTTGTGCGACAATGCGGTCTTACTTTTATCTGAAGAATTAATATCTTTGGAAGTTTCCTTTGTTTCCTCTATTACTATCGTCTTTTTTCTCAAAACTTTGTCGGAGCTTATTTCCTTTACAGTTTCTTGCGTTGATCTTGGAGTGTCAGGCACTTGATCTTTGTGAACTATCGCTGTAACAACCACTCGTTCCACGGTTTCCTGACTAGTACTATCCGTCGCTTCTCTTCGAAATCGAGATTCTATTATCCTCTCGCTACCATCTTCTTCCTCTTCAGCGGAAGTATGCGCCGGCTCTCCTACTGCAACGCTTCTTTCTTCCTTGTCCGAAGATTTATCTTGATCTCCCATATTCTCCTCTTTATCGAACGTTCTCGACTTGCTGGATCTCGACATTTTCTTAGAGCTACGTTTGTGCGTTTTGGTCAGTTTTGTCTCCTTCGTGCATTCTCTAGGTGTCTTTAATTTTCTTCCGGATACAACTTTTTCACACTTTTTTTCCAACGATCTTTTTACTACAATCACCTCTAAGCTGTCGTCGCTTACGCTTTGATCGTCTTCATCTTCTTTCCTTGAGTTATCTTTAGCTTCCGTTTCATTGGAGCTTTTGCTTTTATCCTTCTCTTGCTGTCTTTTTGTATGCTGTCGATGTTTGATTACTCCATTTTCATCATGAGAATAATCGCAACTGTCTGATTCGAACGACGAATCCGAATATTTGTGTTTATGTCTCATCGATATTCTTTTACTTCGTTTTTTTCGCAGATTTTGCTCACCGTTATCATCGTATCTATTGATTTATTTACAATTTAAAAATTTAATACTTTGGCTGACAGTGTAATCAATAAAAGAGACGTTTAGAAAATAATGCGACACTCTATCTCATAGTTATTAACTTTTTACATTTAACTGCTTAAATCCTTTTTAGAACGTGTTAAAAATTCTATAACTTTTTAAAGAAAAAAATCTAAAATTCTATTAACAATATATCAATATTTTGAAAATCAAATGCCAGAATCACAGAAGTATTATATTTTTACGTAGCAGCTTATGAAGAGGGAAAGAAGAAGGTTTGTATATTTCAAATGTCTCTCGTATTAATTTTGCATCGCATTAATGAAGGAATATCTGTTTTACCGTGCGGATTCGCTTCGAGCTCTCCTCTCGTCCTTTTTCGAGGATGTCTTCGACAGACGCACTTCTTCCTCACTAAAACTCCGACTATCCTGACGAGTCATCTTTTTCAGATTACCTTTTCGACGCGTTCTTCTTTCGATCCACCGCTCTTCGTAATAGAGCTCGGGATGTTTGTGCCCTCGACCTCGTCTACAAGGACTACTGTCGCTCGCAGTGCTACTATCGTCATGTTTTATTCGGACCTTTGCTGTAAAAACTAAAATTATTTCAATATGACTTATTTTGCTATAATAGTAGACTACTACTGAAATATATTTATAACATATATTCTTAATTTAGAGATATATTACTTCTTAAAGAATAAATATATGTGTATTTTGTGTTAAGAGTTGTCATAAATAATTCTATAAATATTTATTATTATATTAGTCTAGTTCTTCTCGAGCCAGATTTAGCAAATGTCTGTGGACTACACATATACCTAATCTGACCTTTGTTCGGTGCGGTCTTATGCGTTCTCAGTTGCTGTCCTGTAGTACCGCCGTGCATCTGAATCAGTTTCGCACAGTCCCTATGTCCTCTGTAGAGAGCTGCGTCCAGTGGAGTCATCGAATTGCCCTTGCTGGTCCTAAGAACCGCGTTGATTCTTGCGCCATGATCCAATAGAACTTTGCATGCGTCCAAGTGACCGTGCAAAGCCGCGACATGGAGAGGCGTCTTGCCATCATGAGTAGCGACGTCCAACGTGCTCGGTCTTTTTTTTGCTAACCATTTTATTAATTCGATTCTACCGGACGCGACGGCCTCGTGTCCTATCCCCGTGCCACGCACGGTCTTAGCGTGAAGTGACCCGCCGTGCTGAGTCAGAATTTTCAAGGTTTCTAACTGGCCCTTAGCTGCGGCGCAAAGTGCAGGTCTGAAAAATGTTGAACGTTCTCTTAAAAATTTCAATACTCTTTACTAAGATTGAAATATAGCGAGTTGACCCAACGTATACCAAGCGCAGTTAAATATTAATCATCGAGAATCGTTATCCAGAAGGAAATCTATTATTTTATCAATTATTTTAATTGACCGAAAGAGGTCAGTTGAAAATTAAGATTATCCATAAACTTGGTAATCTTACGTTCTACCCTTTCGATCTTGGCGATTGGGATCAGCCCCGAGTTTGAGGATGAGAGCGGTGGCATCCGCGTGACCCAAAGTAGCGGCGTAATGTAACGCGGAACAACCGTTGTCGTCCACATAGTCTGGATGAGATCCACACAAGTTGACGAGTACTTCCACGCATCTCGCGTGGCCCCTCGACGCTGCGCAATGAAGTGCCGTCAGTCCATCTTTGTCGGAAGTACCTGCGGCTGCCGACCCTCCGGCTCTAAATCAAGGAAGATTTTAACGAATTTTTAATTCTCAATTGCTTTTGCAACCTTGCCTTTTGCATTATCGTTTAGGAAAATCACAGATTCTCCAAAGAAATCGATCTAACATTGAAGAGGACTGACGCTCGTTGGTAAACCGAAACGATTAGAGTAGTTAACAGTCGTCTACCTTGCTAAAGCCAACACGGCCTCCACGCTACCCGCGCTTGCCGCCCATAGAATCGGTTGCCGCCCGTCCTCGTCCTTGGCGTTCACGTCCGCGCCGAATTCGAGAAGGGTTTGTAAAACTTTCAGGCCAACCTTCTTGGGAACGGCGAGCTCAGCCGTGGCGACCGCGCCGCAACATTGGGCGGCATAGTGAAGTGGAGATCCGCCACGTAAATCCGGGGTGGAAGGTCGCGCACCGGCCGCCAGAACCAACCGAACGCATTCCGCTTCCCCGCAGACTGAAAATCGTTATTGTATGTACCTTCGGCTTTTTTTCAACATCTTAAAAGGGACAGTGAAAAGGAATAATACTGGGATCGATACTTCTTATTAAGCGCATTCCTTTTGGACTTGCGGAATCAATTTCTTAGCGAAAACATCGTGGGAGATTGTATAATTACTGTTTTGGACAAATTTATCGAATATAAAGTGTTACTAACAATAAGTACATAATTTTTCTTGTTAGAGCAGAATAGAAGTCGAAAATAGAAATTGATTTTTTTCTGTTCTAATATAGGTATACAGATTTAAAAGTCTCGCAATGCAGCGTACAATCTGCTTTAGCTTCAATATCTGGTTGCGATTATTATTAATTCTATATCACATTATTATTTTATTTTTAATTCTTAATTTTTTTATAATTATCTTTTTTCTTTTCTCCCTCTTTCTCTTGGAAGGTCAAACTATCCACTATTGTATACTATTATTAAAGTTTCCTTAAAAGTTGGATGACAGACTGAAATGCAGGGCGCCGTATCGTTCCTTCCGATCTTAGGTAGAACGGTGTGCCGTAATGGTCAAGGAAGGTCAGTAGGTCGTTTCTGACAAGAGTTACGTTACTGCGGTCCGTTAGCGATCACGCGAGAGTACATATCGCGATGGCTCGACCGACTGACCATAGAAGTCCTTGGGTTTTACTTGTACGAAAACTTACGAATGCACACGCGTATGAGTGTTTTATCTGTTAGATATATGTTATATATTCACACGTGTGAGAGATAGAAAACATATTTATTCTTAAAGTCAGAGATGACCAAAAATAAAATGACACTTATTATTAGTTATATTGATTCGTGTTGTTACCAAGCAGAAAGCATCTATAGTACCTGACATAATTTATGCGGATCTGCAAAAATACCTGATAAAATAATTAAAATAATTGTTTTACACATTTAGGTTCAGGGAATCAAAGTAAAAACTGTATGAAGTGGAATCCAAGGGTAAATATAAAAGACGAGAGTTAAAATAAAGATACTAACGATAAACGGTGTAACGTTTATTATCACAGCTGAAAGCTGAAAGTAAAAAGAGAGACAATTTTGTGTGATTTAAAATGCATGCGTAAAAAGATATTTTATAGATAAAAGTACCAGTGGCCCAATGGAGAACACTGTGCCCCTCGAGATCCTTAGCATTGACATCGGCACCGTTCGCTAAGAGAACCGCGACCAGCTGAGTGTCCCCGGCGATGACCGCGAGATGAAGCGGGGTGTGCCCCTCGGCATCAGGGGCATTCACCAGTTCTGGTGCCGCCGCGGCAACGGCACCACCGGTACCCGCGTCCATGCAATAATGGAGGGCGTTTCTCAATGTGCGATCTCTATAGGCGGTCGTTTCCTCCTGTTCCTTCAATAATCTCAACACTCTTGCCCTGTCGCCTTGTTGACAGGCGTGCATCAAAGGTGTAGCGCCGATGTGTAATACTCTGAAACGGTGCGTGTTTCTCTGATTCATTAAGCGGAACAAAAAAAAAGGAAATTTGTATTAAAGAAAAAAATTATTCTGCACATCTTTTATCTCTTCATATGTAGTATCATTTTCGATTGCATTGCTAAGAACTTGTAATATTATTCGCTAACGGCAATCGTTTATTATAGATTATAGGTATCGTGCTGAACCCTGCCCGTCAAACAGATTGATTTGTGAACGAAAATAGAAGAGCAAATTTAAGTGGCTCGAAAGAAAATCAATATCGAGCGCGTCTCTACCTGTAAGGTCTCTTCTTGCGATGATCCTGATGCTGCACAGCGCAGGGTGGGTCCTGCGACCACGATGTACCACCGGACGGTCTATGTTTGGAGGAACGATGATTCGGGTACGGTGTCAGCGGGGGCAAGGACACGTCGGCCACGCGATCCGCTCTCTTCGGCTGAGGCTTCTCCTGCGACTTGAACGGGATCGGCGGAGTCTTAGTGTCCATGCCCGTCTCTGGCACCTACTCGCGACTACGCCAACCGGTCGCGTGGAAGCATCTTCGGGCCTCTCGACGGATCGAACTCATCGCGCCGAGGAGGAAGTCTGGGTTCTCGACCCGAAGTAGATAGATATGCTTGAAAGAGATTTGCTCGAAAATGACCACCGGCCGTACACGATGGGGTTCGAAATATGAATTTGGCTGGATTTGGCATTGATGCTGATAAAATGAGCACACGGATAAAAGAAAAATAAATATACAGACATACACACACACACGCACGCATGTATATGTATACGCGCGAGCTGAACGAGTGAATTTCGCGTGTTTCGCAACCCGCTGCAATAATATAATAAATGGAGCTGTCGTAAAAATGAAACTATCGATTTATGTATCTGCGCGCGTGAAGGACGTTGCCGTAAAATCTGTAACGATGCTCCGCATCCTAAAATAAGCATCCATTAAAGTACGACCCAAATTTTCGATTCTAAATCAAAGTTCATTTACTGACCACGTGGTGAACTGACCAGGTCACTCGCTACCATAGAAACCAACGGTCACAACACGCGAATACCTATAAAGAACCATAATGGCTGATACCACGGCAAGGTCGTCACGTGTCGAATTCTAATCTTCACCTCGCGTAGATCGTACGAGCCGTCAGAAAACTGATTACTTAAAACACTAAGGGGGCTATTTAAACCCTGATACGCATAGCGTTTTTAGATCCAGCAGCATAAATGGAATAAAAATGTTATTATTCTTTTTGGAATCTAATTCATTTCATTTGTCCTTGTATAACTTTGTTCCGCAATGACAATCCGTCTAGGCAATGTTCTAATATTTATATTGTGTTAATACTAGTGTTTTGTTACAAAAAAATGATGAATTAATTGGATGAAGGCCAGCTTAATAAGTAACTTGTTTGAGCATGTGTATTTTTCATTATTCACCTTCAGTCAAAGACACTGTTACAATTTTCAATAACTCGGCTTACAAACAATTCCAAAGAAAGAAAGAAAGAAATAGAAAACTCGCATTTAAAGATATTTTTGGCGTATCTTAAAAATTTGAGTATCTTTATGCAAAAATCTAAATTAAAATCTTATTAAGTAAAGGCCACTTGAAATTAATGAAAAAATTTCGTCAATTATCTTCTCCAAAAACACCTTATATTTAGTCATTAATTAACGAAGTAAGCATCTCCTCGGCGTTTCTGCCGAAGAAAAATTGCTTCTATATCAGTTGGATGCCGCGCAAATGAGAGTAAGATCTCATATAGCCTCGTGAGCAAGATATGTACATACATGCATACATACATACGTGCAACGAACTCGCACCGTAACGCGGCGATGACTGAAAATCGTTATTTCGTTGATTCACCAGGCCGAATATCGATCCGTTATTGCTCCGTTAATAATTCGCCGAAACCTTCGTTTTTCGTGATGTTGCATCATCATTAATACTTAACCGTAACATTTCTGCCTTTTCGCGTTACGTGCACCACGCTTCGATATATCACGTGCTTATTGTTTACGAGATCCGACGTGGTAATCGATCGGAATAACGCAGTGCATATATATCACATGCATTTAGTTATACAAAAGTGAACGAATAAAACAATTAGGCACATCTTTTTGTGTTCCACCAAATATATGTCTTGATGCGCACATAAAAGACACACACACACGCACACAAACAAAACTTGTATTTAATAATTCACGAATAATTTCTCTCTTTTTTTTTTTATTTTTATCGATAAGTGTAAGTGACTAAATTTACATTACTTGAGCATAATGAGAAACCATAGCTCATGAAATATTCAAAAACTTGACTTTTACTGAAAAGTAGAAAGATGTAGAAGATCTTATTGTTCTACACTGTTTATTCCCTGTAACAGTATTCTTAGAAATCTTATCGACATATATATATATAAATCAATTATGAATCTTTGCTAATTAACGAGATATACATATTTCAAATAGACGTTAAAATTGTTAAAATAATTTTATATAATTAGTGAAAAATTATATCGATTTCAAAACATTAAATAAAATATCGAATAAAAAAATTAAATCAATAAACATAAATGGAAATTAGTATGTGATTTTAATATGCGCTTGCCGGCTCGCATTGGCCTGAAAATATATCTCTTTGGTTGAGATTAAGTTATTATATCATTTAATCAAATTATATTTCATTTATATTTTTAATTCCTTGCAGAAGAGAGAGTAGAAGTAAACTTTATATCAAAGAAAAAAATATTAAATAAATATAAAAATGTAAATATAAAAATGTGCTGTAGATGTCTACGTGATATCAGCGGACAATATGCGAGAATTTAGTCGATCGTCGTTCTGGTATATAATATCCAATATGACATATGTGTATTTAACTGATGCACTTATATACTTACCTCGCGTTATAAATTACGCAACTAAATTGTGTTGTTTGCTCATTATTTTGGCGCCAGATTTCAAAAGTCAAAGTTTGGTTGTCAAATGTTGCTTCGGCCACGAGGTCGACTCGTTGTGGCGACAGTGAAACGTACCTTTAGAGGGTGGAAAGCGCACTGAACGCTCCGCATTAGCACGAGCAAGTTAACGTAAGGGTTGCTTAGATACCACCGCGTCTCAGAAACCTGTAAACAAAAACTAAGTTTGATAATCTATAATCTATATTATCAAACGAGTACAAAAGACTTTACTTTACCATTTACTAAGTTTTGCTTTAAAATATATAAAAATTAAACACTGATAAGCTCGGAGAGTTTTTGAAATAAAAAATTTGAAAAATTGCTCTCGAAATGTAAAAAACTAAATGAGAGATGTTTCGATTAATAAAAACTACAATTGATAAACACTACGGTTTTCCTATCACGTTCCGTTTTGAATAAAAACAAAATTAGCTATTAGAAATAACTTAAATAAAAAATAAAGTTTTTTTCTGATTGTGAGTAAAAAATCTATCGAAGTGCATGACTGTTCTGATGTGAGTGTAAAAATTACTTTGAAATTATATACAGTTAAAAATTTTATTTCTAATTATATATTTGATAAATATAATAAATCCTTTACATATCTTGAAAAGTACGTATCCAAAGAGTGATAGACAATTGGGGGTATAGCTCAGTGGTAGAGCATTCGACTGCAGATCGAGAGGTCCCCGGTTCAAACCCGGGTGCCCCCTCATGACTCACTTTTTTTCTTTTTATATTTAAATTTAATTTTTGTTATCGTTATAACGTTGTTTACTTTAATAAATAGCATAATGTAATATAAATCTATATATTTTTAATTTTAGCTTACAATAGTAATATTCATTATCTATTGATAAAGTATTCCGTTTACTTATTTCTTGAAATATAGAAATAAATTCCTATATTTTTACTTAATATTTACCGTTTGGTTTTTGTTAATTATAAGTTAAACTAGTAAAAATTTAAGCAAGAATGTTGAATTTTTAAGGAATATTAGGAAAACAAAAAAAATTATTATTTCACATTTTTAATTAATTGATAAAAGCACGTTTTTATTTTTTAAAAATTTATTTATAATTTTATATAGTTACAGTTGATAAATTGTAAACAGATTACATAGTACGAGTCCTGCAGATTGCCCAACCTTTTATAGAAAATAAAATTATATCCAACAATAAAACTAAAAGACGTTATATAACAAACATTTGTATGAAAACAATACACAATTCAAATTCCTCTATTCTAGAAGATTTTTATTCTATAAGTTTTCTATCTCCTCTCGCCCTGTTCTCTTCCTACTCACATATTTGGGTTATCTTACATGATCATAATATCTCTCTCTTTTATCTTTTATTGATTTATTCATTTTTCATTCTAAATTAATTGAATAGGAATGAGAACCAAGAAATTTTAGGATAAAGAAAGTACTTAATCTAATAACTTTAGAACAGAGAAATTTACTGTAAAAAATATATATAAAGTTATATCATAAATTTAATTTTGTGCGTATTTGAATATTTGTGGATATTTAAAAAAACAAGAGGTTCACCTAAGATTAAAATACTTAATATCTCTTCAATTAGAAAACAAATTATGGATACATGTTATTATAATTTCATATTTACGCTAGTATTGCTACATTATTGGGCTCAAAATTATTTTAATATTCTATGGTAGAGTCAACGTCAGTCTTTTAATATTAGTTTCTGCCAATATTAGCACAAAGATAAAAACATTAGATATAACTTGTCACGAATTGTATTATTTCATATTTTACTTTCTTAGCATATTCAAAAATCTATCTTTTTATTATATAATCTTAATATGTCAACAATTATTATCAGTGCTTATTTTACGTAATGAGTAAAATGCTTATTAATACTTGGAAGACTTAACAATATAATCATTTATAATTTATATTTTACTATTCACAAATAAAAAGTAAGTTTTGTGGAATATATTATACTCCATACTCACACTTATTCCTATACTCACTTTTTATTTGTGGACAGCAAAATATACATATATATATCATTAATGGATATTTGATTTAATAAGGCAACTTGTAAAACGTGTATATAATCTAAAATATTTAAATTGATTTTCCGATATCTATTTTATATACGTTTATAAAGAAATATAACATTATTTTGAAAAATAACCGTGTCGTATATGATAGCAACTGTAACGCAATGATGCGAAAGAGATTTCGATATTTGTGCCTGACCTTAAAAAAATCGATAATATTCCGCAATGTGATTCAGCATATCTTGAAACGCGGTAGAAGGTGATGTACCAAATTTTTGTCTCCATAAATGCCTAGCAATGATATGTTGGCCTGATGTATGCGTAGCTTCTTGAACTTCCTCACAAACTTCGACGGCACTTTGCCAAATTGTTTCTTAAAATAAAGGAGAAAAATAATTACGCAAAAATTGTTTAGAACAACAAGAAACACACAAAGGTTATTAAACCCTGATGTTATTAAAATAGGTAATTACCGAGATTGTCAAGAAGTTTACTTTTACCAGGTGGATCAAATTTCTGCAGCTGTTCAACACTGATAATTTTGTATTGTCTTAGACTCTGTAAAGATTCATAACTGCAACAGCGAGCACGATCATTTGCTACTATATAACTTCCTGGTACTGTGTGCCTCGTAATCTCTTTCAAAGCTTCTTTTACCATGTTACTCTTGTCCACTCCTGGTTGTAACTTGTCAATTTTTTGTGGCTATAAAAGAAACAATTTATACAATGTAAAGTAAATGTAAAGTTCAAGTAGAATAATATTTATACGGTATATTTTTGTAATTAAAATGTGCTCCATTGAAACATTACCTCTGGCATAGCTTCAATCATATGTAACCATATGCGAGGTGGTATAGTATTTGTTTCTGCAACGCATATTATTGTATGTGAATTATTATTACGTTTTTTGGCAGAGTTTACATCTGGCTGATGCTCCGTCATATAACCACCAGGAAATTCATCCACAATTAATATTGCACCTTTGTCACCTAATAACCAATCCTCTGGATGTTTTCTAACATAGATTGCGGAAACCTCGTCGCACCGCTCATATATCTTTCTAATAACGTGTTTCTTTACATCTGCAATAATATATACATATGTATCTATAACTATACAGAATCTTGATTATCGTAAAAGACATATTACATAAATAAGAACCTAAATAAGTAGCAGTAGCTTCACAAGGAATTTGTTGACACCATCCTAATATCAGTTGAAGGCACATTTTCAGATCACATTTTATTCCGAAAAAGAAAGACTTTTCTCTGATGGACTGCTTTCTCATACAGTCAGGACAAGACCAAATATATTTGTCTACGATTCTTGCAGGACTCCATATTAAACTACGCCCTTTACAATCCGAATGAGGACAGTTACAGGCTGTACGAATCAAACTCATTTCTTTCAACCAGCTGCATAATTCTCCCTCGTGCCCCTGTTGTAGCATCGGTCGAACGACAACGTCAAAGAACCCACTTTGATCGCTAAAAGGTCCCGAGCATGTTCTGCAAAAGTTTGCATTACAAATTAAACGTACCTAATATAATAATAGAATGGTTCAGTTCGTAATTGAATTGTGGATGACACAATGCTTTGTTTATCTCAATAAACCTCTGTCACAATCAGCGAATGACGTATATCCACAAACGAATATCGAGTTGTCATTAACAATTCCATGACTTCAATTACCTTGAATTTTTGGCCTTTGCGTTTTTCATCATTAATTCTAAAATAATAGGCAGTGTGCTTAGCTTAACGCTATTAGCTTTCACGTCTAACAAACACGTAATAACGACGAATAAAAATTTGCTCGCACTTAAACAAAAAGTGAACAAAAAAAAAAACAATTATAAGAACCTAACGCTAACAGGAAACGATCAAATGACCGTGGCGGAGTCCATTGTCATCTATACATATACGCATGTATATATAATAAGCAGAAGCGCAACTCGCTGTGCGTTGGCAGTTGGCAGCTTTGCGCAGTCGAACGAAAGGCGCATGCGTGAAACGGAATCCATTTGAAATTGAGCGCCGAAGAGATTTCACACATACACAATGCTTACTTTAATAAAAATTCTATGAAAATAAATTATCGTCGAAAATAAATGATATACGTTAAAGAAATAGAAAAATTAGAAAACCCAAAGTGGGCTAAAACACTAAAGTAATAACTTACCTCTCAATCTCTGCTTCCTTTATTATTGTAGTCTTTATTAGAAAACTGCGCATTTATATCCGCACTCATTGTCAAGATGGCCTTTATCTTTTTATTTTGATTGAGAAATATTTATATAATAAGAATTTATATTATTAATTATTATTAATTATTTATGCAAATATTTTATAAAATTTAGAGAGAGAGAACACGTTCAAATTATCTTCAATACTTTGTGTATTCATTTTTTTTCCCTTTTATTAAGAACACGTTTTACAAAGCAAAACCTGTGATGGTGGAAGTTGTGGAGGCTGAAGACTACAGAGTTAGTGTTGATAGGTACATTTTAACAAGGTTCCGAAAAGGTGAGTGCGGATAAGGATATCGGCACATTAATATAAAAAGTACTCTTTGAGTGACAGCGTGAATATTAGGCCGACACACTCATTCATTCTCCCATTCATTCATTTATTTTATTTGTTTGTTCACAGTCGGTCGGTCGGTCGGTCAGTCGGTTAGTCGCCAATCGATCAAGTTAGTCAGTCAATCTGTCCAAGATAGGTAGGCAAACATTTTTCTACATATGTTGCACGAATACACTGCACTTTCATATGTATGCATTTGAAAGTTAAACATATGCTTATTAAATAAAAATTGCCAGTTCGGTCGAAGTAAAGGAGTTTGTTAAACATATGATTTTTGTCTACATATAATTTTTTAGTAGAAAACAGTGCAAACGAAGATCACTGATATTAGATATACAAAATACTTTATACAATATAAACAGATTATCGCTTGATGCAATAAACACGATAAAGCTATCTTCCTGTTAATATAATATAATAATACGCGCATAAAATAGAAATGGTTTTTTAAAATGTCGATATCACGAGTCAGTCGATTAATGTCGTAAATTTATACAAGTCATTAGTTCAATCGTTAAGTATCACGCACAGACGCAGCTTATATTTATCCGATTTTCTAATAAGTGCACTCGCCATAAATTCTATGAATTTTGTTTAACTGTCGTTTCGATAATCGTAACAAGAAGATAGCAACGGAAGAGCTCATCAAGGAATACAGCACAAATGATATATTCGTGTATAATCAGCCTCTATATAATAATATTTCGAGGGAAAATTTCTCACGCAAAAAAAAGGCTACATTGTATGAAAACGCATCAATGTAGTATGAGAAGCGACAACTTTATTATGGATATTCGATTGTAAACTTGTGTAATCGAAAGTTTGGTGACTAATAAAGTTAAATCCTCAATGAATTTATCTTTATATAGGATCGCGACTGTCATTACTAACTATTTCGTAAATACAGTTGGATCTTATAAAAATATTTATGAACAAGATCGAGAGATTAAGAAAAAAACGAGCACAATCACCCTTTTTTATATTTCAGATTCCGATATATTGCGTGCATAGGAAGGCGCAGTTTCAAGACTTGATAACGAAAACTTCAATCACACCGCATCCTACTCAGGCGATGAAAACGTATTACAACATGATACTACTGTAATAATGTGGCAACTGGCAGATAAACAGACAGTTTGGCAGGCATGATGAACGTAAAACCAAACATGTACACGTGACACTTAACCAGACTTTTTCTTTCATATCTCCTTTCCCCTCTCTCTCTCTCTCTTTCTCTCTCATTCACTCAAATTCTTTCTTTCTTTCGCTCTTCTTGCCTCCATTACTCTTATTCATTCCTATTTTCTATATCCACGAAGTCCTATAATAATGCAATATAGGCTTTAGTACTCTATAATGTATGCTAAACTAGAACTACCACTACGCCGTCTAAATACGGCGCAGCATTCTTAATTAATATTAGGAATATCGGCAGTGAAATTCCAATGACAGACGCGGCAGGCAGGCAATCAGTCCGGCAAAGTCTGTGGCACTTGCGCTGTTCCGGTGCATAAAACAGATAAAACTGATTGTCGGGGTGCCCCGCACGTTTAATTTTTAACATTCAGTGTCGACACACGACTGCACGCAATGTCTACAAAGATAATGAATCAAAATTAGGGAGGGGGGGCACCCCACTGCTCGTACCGAGCACGCTCGCTTTTTTATTTCCACCATGGCACCTTCATCGTCATGTTCCACCATTACTTGACATCGTCATCTTACTCTACTTTTTTCTTCCATTGAAAAATAATTTCTTTACAATACTTGGTGATGTGTCCACCGACGAATACAGATCGCCGCGATACCTTCGCTTGCTCGATTTGATCAGAAGCAAACCGATGTTGCGTTTGTTTGAATTGTCCGAAACGAAGATTACTAAGATTATAAATCACAAATGAAATCACAGACTTTCGTTGGTGGTTCGAATAGAGAGGGGCCGTACATTGCACGTAGAACAACGTCGTAGGCATTATCAGGAAAAGTTTGATGAGAGGCACGGGGAACTCTTCTATTCCCCTCTGCTTTTCATTCCCATCCATTCTCCTTGATCATATGGGCAAGTTCGATTATAAATTTTCCTTCCTTGTATTTTTGACTTGACTCGAACGCATGCTCCTAAAAAAATATCATTAGACACGTAATGTCACAAACTTTTTTCATTCAAGAGACTACGTTAATAAATAAATGAATAACTAACATATTTCCACCCTAAGGTGGTTTTGCAGCACTCGCAATAGATATCGGCGACAGCGTGCAGCCCAGTTAATAGAACTCGCTCCTCCGCGGGACCGCAACCTACGTTCACCCTACGTAACGTAATTATCATTTTTCCATTTCTGTCATATGTGTTCTGTGTTATATGTATACGTATCGATCGATGTTGACATAAAACACACAAAGAATACCCCCAAATTACATTACTAAACATTACTACACCATTACTAAAAATTGGAAGATCAAGAAGAATATTTACTTCCATTTCGTTTATGTTAATTACAAAACTGCAAAATATCGAAAACGTATCTCGATATAGTTAGATATAGTTTTCAAACTAGAAGTAATTTAAAGAATTCACACAAATTAAATTTGCAGCGTAAATTGGAACGCAGAAACTTTGCTTTTCATTTATCCTCACTCTTCACAGTGGTGTTTTCCTAGTGCGACAGCCATAGAAATAATAAGGCATTATGTACGAAGATGTTAGAGAAGATGTTATAGAAAACAAACAAAATATTAGATCAAATTTTAAGGGAAAATAGTTTCGACTTAATCAAAAAACTATATTAATAACTCAAAAGAATAAAAATAGAGTTCTAGGACATCTCGTATGTACGTGTTATAAAGGTAGCCAATGCCAAATATCTCAAAGTTGTTCTATTTTCAACATATCAGTTATACTTACACAGAATTAAAAAGATAGGCACGACCTTGACTGCCCTGGAAGGACTGAAAATGCAAAACGAACAAAATTTATATCATCACATTGTGTTACGCGATATAAAAAAGAGACATAGAGTTACGTCTATTATTAGTTGTTATGAAACTATTTACGATTAAGATCGGAGCGTGAATTTTTAGCTACAGCCTCGTATCTCGGGGTGGTAATAAATTTTTTTCTTGGTTAACCGGAACTATCGCTATCTGACAGAATATAAACGATAGCAATAATCCACGTTATCGCACGCTATTGTGTACGCAGAATATCTACGCAGCCATTTCTGATTTTAACTGATTATTACGCTTGCTCATACAATAATCAGAAACTTTGCGATTCGTTTTGTATACTACCCGGATGTCCGTAATAGGTAAATTGATGAAAAAACGAAAACGTTCCAATTAAAAGAAATCTCTCTTAATAATCCCATAATAACTTCTCTGATGGTCACTTGTTGCATACTGACGCATTATGACGTTAAAAGCAAAAAATCGTACAAGTCTTTTCTTGTAATAAACAAATCGAAAATAATTTCGTTTCTTATCAACATTTGTATACTCGTTAATATAGATTAGCAAAATACGCTGACAATTTAAGTTTCTTCAACGTCACGTCACAATATTCCACGATAGTCCATCATATTCGCGGCCAGGACCCTAGGATCAGAAACCTTCGGTCGAAGAAGAATGCAAAAGATTTGTCGTAGGAACTCGAGGTTGCGCTTACCTTAGAGATGAGTTCGTCGTGATTGGCGAGATGAGCACGGCAGTGAATGCACGAGTAAGTGCGGTGACAGGAAGGTAGATACGCTTGAAAAGTTTTCACCATGATGGCGTGTCCAAGCGAGCGAAAATACACTTCGCCCTTGCTTGCTATCCTCCTATCCTCTTGCCAGGTGTAAGAATACAGATCTCTTTCTCCTCGCCGGGAGATTTTTTTTTACGGTTTTTTCTTCTTTTTTTCAATCTTTTATCTAGAGGACACGAGACTGACGTTCTCCGAAACGCGGGGTGGTGGTGCGATAGTAGCCCCGTTCACCGCCGCTTCGTGCTCCGATCAGCTGTTGAGCTGGTTCAGACAGCGCCGGTTCGGAGACACCTGTAAAGCGAGGAGATAACGGTGAAAAAAATGCGACGTCGATTTTCATTTCGTATCGATTCTCGCTGCAACCTTAGACCCGTCTTGCAACGCGATAGCGCGAGACACGTGTTTTATTTTGCTTTCGCGCACACGGGATTTCGGGACACGGACGACACGGAGCCGCACGTGTTAACCGCGTAAACGAGAAAACAAAAGTAATCCCTTAAGTATTATTATGCAAGGTCAAGGAAATTTTACCGTAAACGTTGATGAAGATTCGAATATATACCGAGGGCGAGTGTTATACGAATAGATTCAACAAAATGTTATTCACAATGCAAGGCAAATAGCTTTTTTTTACAGCAACGGTCTGACATTGGCTCGGGAAGCACTGTTATAGCACGGCTGCACGTTTCACGATACACGCATTCCGTGCCGACAGCATATCGATCGCACCTCCGTGAATTACGCGACGAATATTTGTTAGTGTCTGCCAGTAAATTGCATTAACAATGACATTTAAAGTGGACTAATTAGAAATAACGCGAAAGATTAATATAACGCAGATTAATATCGCGTAGTCCGTGCAAAATTCTTAATTTTAGCCATCAATAAGTAATGTAATTAAATTTTTGCTGCTCTCTCTCTCCCTCTCTGGTCCGTCATTTTTGTAATATAAAAAAAAAACAGCTTGCAACGAGAAGCACGACGACAGTTGCGGAAATGACGTTTTGAAAGCGAAACAACGTAGTTTTCAAAGGCAATTGCATTGCATCGATGTACTCCATATCGACTGATATGTGCCGCCACGTGCTGGCGCGCGTTCAAACAAAGAGACAAGGACGTTATTATGAATCGTTAAAGATATAGAGGCTTTCTCTGTAGTCTGTAGTCTGTATAGTATGGGTAGACGCGCACTCCGCTTATCCTTCTTTAGAACGCGGCGGATGCCAGACGCTTTATAAATGCTAATCACATGTTCTCACGAGATGCCTGCTAATCGAAACTGATACCGCGATGACCTCGCGGATATTCTCGCGGCGTCTTCCTGGCGTCGCGGTGCCCGCGAATATATCCTCGAGTACATCTCCGAGCGTCACACACACCTCGTTCCTTCTCTTCGCGTTCGAAAGTGGCTCGTTTACGATTACGAGCGAATGAGGTAGCAGTTTTTGTAAGCGGTAATCCAACTCCGTCGAGCGGAAGTATCGGAGTCGCGTATCGGAATTGGAATTCGCTCGGATTCGCGAGTACATATCGACGTCGATCCTATCCTTACCGACGCGCGACGACTGGCTTGGCGAAGAAAAGAGAACGAGAATATATGGGAACGGGTTCCCTAACGGATGTCCGAGAACAAAGGGAGACGGGACTTTCGAGTCAATACACTAGTCAAGGTCATTGCTACTTATTGTAGACGCAACGGCGTCTTTTTTATTCTTATCGCGCAAGTACGCGCGACGACGCGATCAGCTCGACTTAATATCAGTTGCCACGAGCATCGAGCCTCGCTCGGCTTCGATTAAAAACTCGTAAAAACATAATAACTTTTCTTCACGTTCGTAACTTATTTTTTCATACTCAATCCCTCAGTCGGATATATCAAATTTTGCTGGACATTCCATTCTATGTAATAGTTTCTAATATAATCAACAAAATCGGCCGTCAAATCGACGGCCACGGATTATTAATACTTTTAAGAAAAAGCGGTTCCTATATAACGAACAAGCGTCAGACGGGTCGAGGAGGGGTGAGTGAGAGGGGTTGACGACCGGGGCCGAGGTAAGAGGCAAAGCCCCCCAAGTTATTTATAAACTGCCTTCTATATACGAGAGAATTTACCCGAGTCGTAACCCCTTTACCCCGCATTAGCTACATTACAAACGAGGATCGAATGAGCGAGAGCCATTGCCCTCGCCGCAAACGTTGCGTTGTCGCAAGTTGCAAGTCGCAACGCACTGATTACGGCGCGGCGCAGGGATAAGGCAGAGAAGATGGCCGATCAACGTATTGATCTCGATGCAAATCGGACGCGAGAAATACATATATCTGGAAAGTAAAAGATATCATTAACATCCAAGTGAGCCGACACGCCGGTACGTTCATAAAGATTCTTAGGATATGATAATGGGTCTGTTTTGCTATTGCTGAACTGGCTGCAACTAGTTCAGACGTTATCTTTTTTTATTACTCCACATTGGAAGGAAAAAGATAAACTCTGAACCCAATGCTCGACGCTCGAACAAACGCAATAGAGATTTCACCGGGCTCTTTTAATCAAGTACGTTGGAGAAAAATATCACTTCAACAACAAGGAAAATAGTTGAAGAAAAGAGAAAGGACCTTGCAAACGCGAATGCAACGTTATACACGTATATCCCTTGTGCACTCGCGATATGCTTTCAATCAAACTCCTTACTTTTTTCTTAAATATTCTTCTAAAAGACATAAAATAAAATTTCTACCATCGGAGAAAGAAGAAAGAAGAACGTGCAACAGGGAGGCGACAGGACAGGCGACTCTGGCGAGGAAGTTGGCGGAGGATGCACGACGCGCGACGCGCGACGCCCGACGCGCGCAGTCAGCTGATAGTCCAGTCAGCTGTAAATGTACACAAAACCGTTGTCCAACAGGTTCACGCGTCGCGACGCGACGCGACGCCACGTTCGATCGAGTCGCGTACATAAATGTCGCGTCTGAGACGCTCGGATCGTCGCATCTCGCATCCGCAAGGGCATCTCGCGAGTCGCGCGATTCCTCCCGCTCCTCGCGAGCGCGAAGCCGCGAAGGCGCGTGAATGATCGCACCGATGAAAAAGCACGCTTTTTAATCGTGTTCCAAAGAACGTGATGGTTAAACGCCGATGCACACGTGCACGTCCGGCGAAAGTATATATATATATATTGTACGTTTACTTTGATTCAGGTTTAATTAATAAGCAGCCGTTTGTCGCTCGTCGCGCATCCTCGTTTTCCTGATTATAGTTACAAGATACGAATAATGGAGAAAAGCTTTTCGTTACGTTATTCAAACCGATCCAGTCGAAACATCTACGTGTAAATCGTACGAGCGACTTATGGAAAAGGAATACGCGCGAAAAGTTGTAGGGAAATAGTTGCGACGCAGGCAGCGTGTCACGTCGTCGTCGAGCGAAAAATCGAGAAAGAGAGAGAGAGAAGGAGAACTGTGTGGCGGCTGACTAAGATACGCGTCCCGATGCCGCGATGTTTTTACGACGCAACGCGACGCGTCTCGAATCAGCTGTGAATGTATACAAAACAAGCCGCGGCGCATTATCTGGTGACAGAACGTATTCGTGTATCGCTTATCGTACGCGTATGCCTGTGCGTGTGCGAACACGCGATCCGTTACGCGCGGAAAGAGAAATAAACAACAGCTTCGGAGTAAACAGGCGTACGCGACGAGTAGACGCGATGTCTAAACAGGTCCATTTTGCGTATATCCGATTAAACATTTTTGTGTCTCGATCTCGAGAAGAGGTTTCGAGGAAAGGTTGTAACGCGCTTCCGCCGTTTGTCGCTTTAAGGGTGAAACCCCGTGCGCATCGGTGACGTCCGAGTGTCCCACGTACCACGTCGCACGGACACCTGCGTCTACCCGTTCTCTCGTCCTGAAATATCATAGAGATCGTTCTTAAGAAAACCAGAGTCGCTCGGCTCGTGTCGCGCGCGCGAAAGGCGCGTTGATAAAATCGGAGCGACTCATTGATAACGGTGGCGGAAGAAGAATCGTGGATCGTTAATCCGACGTGATCCTCGCGGCAGAGAGAGACGGCAGACGAGGTGAGTCGAGCCAGACAAAGCGAGGCGAAGCGGAGCGGAGCGAGACGAGGTGAGGCGAGGCGAGGCGAGGCATGATGAAGGGTAAGGGGTGAGGGGTGAGGCGGAGCGAGACACGACGAATGAGGCAGCTGACAGGCCCCATCAGCTGAGAACGTACACAAACCCGAATGCTTTAATCGCGGCTTTACCCGCGAGCATCGTCCTCGGGGTCCTCGGTGCTACGCGCGACGATCTCTCGACGACCTCTTTGTCGCGAGGAGGATGTCTCTCGCCGACGCCGATCGCGGAAACGGTTCGAAAACAATAATGCGTAGTTCGAGGCGGACAAGTATGGAGTACGTAACTGTGATTCCGACTCCATTTCGAGCTCCGCGGCTCCGGGACGCGTGACGGGGACGCCTCGGCCTCGGCCGAGCCGAACGACGGAGAAAACTTGTTTCCCGATCGCGACATAAGTAAAGCGCGCGTCGTCTTGCGCGAAATTTCCGATTTCACGCCGAGGGTCCCCGTAGCGTCGCGTCGCGTCCACCTTTTCGTATGCGTGTGGCGAGCGAGCGCGTCGCGACTCGCGACCGCGGGATGTCATGGTGTCAATCTGCGTCGGGCTGGTCGTGGTAAACAAAGACGCGTGTACGGGAGTAAATGTCTGATCGGGGACGAGTTGTTGACGACGTTGACGTACCTCCATATGCATCCGTGACCGCTGCGGCGGAGCGCGACGACGGCGACGGCGACGGCGCGGGTTCTCGGTCTTCCCTCTGCCTCTGCCTCGCGACTCGTAACACCGAGCACGGATCACGGCTGTTTCGTCTGCCTGCTGTGCCACGAGCGACCACGGCGACGACGACGGTTCGTTTTGATCATCACTAACGCGAAACGCGCACGTCCGACTCCAACGAACGCCGTACCGCTGGCGCTGGGCGCTGATGCCAGTGATGCCTGATGCCGCTGATCGACTCGGCGGCCTCGGCGCTCGGCGCTCGCTCGGACTTCGGCTTCGGCGTCGTTCGATTTATTTCGGTTCGTCGTTCGTCCGCAAAGCGAAATCCGCGCATACGATGACCCGCGCGCACGCGCCCGACTCCGCCTATCGATTGCGGACATCGTCGCTAGGGCGCGCGACGGGCCGTCGCCGTCGCCGCGCGCGGATCGCGCGAATGCCGTGTGTATCACGCGCGCGCGCTGCTTCCTCTTTATACTTATTAACTACGACCAACTTCTCTTTGTCTTTGTGATTCATCGAGATTTTACGATTCATACATACATATATGTATACCAACATGTATATATGTGTGCACGCAGCCCAATATTTGTATCATTTAATATCGATTTTTATCACAAAAATGTTATTAGAAAATACATATCTCCCCCTTCTTTATTTTAGTGAATTGATTTTAGCCCGAGTAACCGAGTAAATATCATATATTCTTCCTTCTTTCATCATTTTCCTTTTTCCTCTTCTTCTCGCGTGACTTTTTACAGAGAATTTTTACAAAGATGATCGTCTTCCGATGGATGAGTCTTCTTTATGTGACATCCGCTTGTTATTTTTGCTTTTCGTTTTCAAAGAAAAACCGCTAAGATGTATATTCGCTCCGCACGTGGCGTTACATTTTTATTATTATTTTATTATATATATGTACAAAAAATTCGGCGAATCATGTTTTATCGCGAGATAATATAAATAAATGTAACAGAAAGAGTTAAAAGAAACAGATTAAATGTGCTTCCTTGAATAGATCCTTTTAGTACATTTTTCTCACTTAATTTGTACGTTTTCGATGTCAATAGATCATTATTTTAGAACGTAAAGCATTTCAAATTTCGAACGTGTCTTCGGCGCTCGCCGCTCCAGCATCAAAGTCAATTCAATTTATCATTATTATATGAGATTCAAGATCCGGTCGCATTTGCGTTCGATGAGCTGGCTTTATTGCGATTTGCATAAAACTCTTTCTTTAATTCGAATATTCGAATGTTACTTGCGAATTACGATACAAACGCAGTGAAAGAAAATGTTTCAACACGAGAGGTGACATTAGAGCATGGATAAATGCAGATAAATGGGGTGTGACGAAACAATTATGTAGTTACAACTCACGCATAATTTCATAATGATGATGATATATATAATATATAATTCTTTGCAAAATATATCGAGATATATTGATGCTCTTTTGAAATTGCACATGTTCTACACGTAATTGATTCTCTATGCAATAAGCAATTAAATGTATAAGCGAGATGTTCCTGCTTTACAAAAAAGATTTCAATAGAGCAAACTCTAAACTCTAATTCTTCCTTCTAATCACGATGTCTTCTTGCCTACTTCCGATATAATTCAAGTATTTCAACGAGATTCGCCGTTTAAAAGCATATTATTAGTATTGTGTGATGTTTTTTTATTTCGCGACGTTTTGCAATCCCGAAAATTAGTCCTATTATTTTGATTAATATGCGTGCTCTTGTTCGTATATTATTCATCGCATTACCTTCTCTTTACAATCCAGATATGACTAAAAGCGCACATTTAATTATTTTTAGAGAAACATGGTGTCGATTTTTCATTGAAATAAAAAATAACAAGATGCTTTGATTTCGTGACTCGTGACATTCTACGAATTAAGCTCAAGCGCAAATAAAATTAATTGCAGAACATCATGTATCGTTCAGTTTGAAACGGATTTCGTAAGAATTTAAATTTGAGAATACCATAGAATGCCAAGATTCTTAAAACTGCAGTAAATAATAATTCCAAAATTCTTGTATGTAATAAATAATAATCTTTCTTTGACATTTTAAAGTTAACTGACACCAAATTTCATACATTATATCCTCTTTGTGTCAATTTTAGTACATGTTTTTTAATACAAAACATGGTGAAAAATATGTCGGCTTGTGTATTTCAAAAATATTCGATTAATGAAAAGATATAACTTGAATCTTTTTTTTTCTTATTTAGCTTTTATATATTAATAAAAATAAAATATATATGTACGATCTTTTTGATCAATATTTGATACAATTCTAAAGTTATATATATATATATATATATATATATATATATATATATATATGAAACAAGAGAGTATTATGTGTGATTTATGCGATATGTACTTACTTTTACATATCGATGTAGGATCCACAGTATTCTCGAGCGTTATATTATTTGATAAATTTGTAAACAGAAAAGAAAGAGACGAGGCAACTTAAAAAAGAAAGACTTAAAAATTTTATGTGTTAGCTAAAAGAAAAATAAACATTAGTTAATACCTATAATTTTGTTCGAGACAGAAAGAGGCAGAAAAGCTGACACGTGATGAACGTTGCACTTAAAATTTCACAATTTCTTCATATCTGTAGATACCGATACGGCATCGGCAGCGTTATTTTAGAACGTCTACGTTATTTTAGAAAAGAAAGATAGATACGTATTAAAACTATGTAGGAAACCTTTATTCGTATTTCTTCCGATTTTCTAGCTATACTATTACTCTTGTTGACAAAAATTAAATTTGCGTTTTCTAGAAGAGCCCGCTAAGCAATCTCACACGTAACTGCACGCGACGTACATTTTGTTATCACGGAGAAAATGTTTTAATCGAAAAAAAAAAAACAATTAAGCACGTGGAAAGGCTTCTTGGGTTTCTAAACGCGAAGTGCACGTACAACAAGATTAATACATGATACATGTATCGAATACATGTATTAATCTTGTAACTTTTATAACTTGATGTAAAACTAATATATGCATTAATTCTCGTATATAACGTTAAGATCATATATGGCGTTCATACATCGCGTTAATTCCTCACGAAAAACATTTACATCCATTTATTGATATTTGGATTTTATAAAACCGGGATTCTTACGTATTTCTAAAATTTAACGAACAAGTTGCTCGTACGTTTAACGTAAAAATATAAATTGCGCGGGGCTAAAATGCTATCTTATATAGATCTAAGCTTTAAAAATGCTTCATAAATGCGCAATGTCTGCCACCCTCTTTCTCTTCGCCAAAACCCTTTACAGAAGAATCTCCCCCTTTCTGTTACTGTTTTACTGTTCACACATCGATTATCTCCTTTCAATTACCGTCGCACAAATACATTGAGAAGGATAACAACAAAGCAGCGATACACGGCGAACTTATTTTTTTATCTTGATTTATTCAATATGTGTTTTCTTATAAAGTGATGTCCTACTAAATAAAAGTAAATGAAAAAATCACCAAACATAATAGTTAATATATTCATTAAAATTCTTCTTCTCGTTAAGGCAACTAATTTGTTTTAGTCTCATTTTACATGTCTAGAGTATATATTTATATATTTATATATTTATATATTTTTATATTTGTATATTTATAAATTGTATATGTAAAACACTAATATATGGTTACTTTTATTTCCTTGTTACAAGCCTTATAGTAATTAGAATATAGTGTATATATATGTATATTCTTTGTATATTCCTATTCTTGTATGTAAAATTGATTATTATTTTTGAATCTAGAGATAATAAATATATATCTAACGTATATTGTTAGTACAAGAGAAGTGCGTGCAGAGGGTGGCAGCAGGGTGCGCATTTGGGAGTGCTAATGTTTCAAGGACTCTCCAGTCCCTCATCTTTATACCGTCTCACATGGTGACATTCAACTGTATTGCTTTAGCGTCCACGGAACATGCTTGCTGCTGCTGCTGCTGCGTCTGTTGTTGCTGCTGCTGCTGTTGTTGTTGTTGTTGCTGTTGCTGCTGCTGCTGCTGTTGCTGCTGCACCTGTTGTTGCACCTGTTGCTGTACCTGCTGTTGTATTGCCTGTAGTTGAATCGTTTTAGTATCGACGGTACACGTTTGCGGCTGTTGCTGTGGTTGCTGCTGTACTTGTTGTTGCACTTGCTGCTGCTGCTGAACTTGCTGCTGTTGTTGCTGTTGCGCTTGTTGCTGCTGCTGCTGTTGCTGTTGTGCTTGCTGAGCCGCAGCTTGAGCAGCTTGTCTCTGTTGTTGTCTAAGTATACTTGGTGGCGGATCCATATGCTGACGTTGATGTAATAACAAATGATTCTTCTGGAAGAAGGCTTTGCCGCATTTGTCACATACGTGTGATCTT
The DNA here is from genome assembly GCF_003070985.1 of Temnothorax curvispinosus. NCBI lineage: Eukaryota > Metazoa > Arthropoda > Insecta > Hymenoptera > Formicidae > Temnothorax > Temnothorax curvispinosus. Next base: position 215,971 of record NW_020215876.1, on the reverse strand, counting down.
ATGTGGCAACTGCCATCTGTGTGACGTCGTTGATGCTGCGACAAGCCGTGTTTTTGTGCGAAACCGCGGCCGCAATCAGGACAAATATGTGGCTTAGGTTTTGGTCCTGTACCCACTGGTGGCGATGTTTGCGTCGCGCCATGCATATGACTGACACCAGGAGTCCCTATCGGTCCGTTCATCTAAAAATATATTATTAAAGGTATTATGATAAAAATATATTATTTATAATTTATATATTTCACATTTTGAGCAGATATTGCTACATTTATTCGATATTAAAATGTTTTTAACATTAAAGACAAAATAAATTTGCTAATCTTGCCAAATCTCATTATTTAAAAGCATTGTTAGTATTGAGTTGTAATAAAAATTGACACATGTATAATCATTATACCTGATGTGCTCCTGGAGTGTTTGGGGTAAGGAAATGTGCCGGAGTTTGCTGAAAAGCGGCTGCTAATCCACAAAGGTCTGTTACAAGCGTTCGATCACCAGTATGTAACCTCTGGTGCAAATTTAGAGCTTCTCGATTCGGGAAGTCCAAACCACATTCCCTGAAATAATAATTACTCATTAAGAACCGTTTATGTACGAAAATTGAACTTACTCCTTATAATAACTATATAATTTTCATCTTTTCCTCCCATTCTAATTGTAAGTGCAATCACTGTGCAATAATATTAAGTTAAATTTATCTCTTCTAATTTATCAAACATATATAATAATTTAGAAAGATGTTGGTGTTTGTAAACAATATTGATGTATATTAAATCATATTTACATGTATAGGTACCATAAATAAAGCAAAAATTTGATTCAACTTTCTTTGACGCTATATCTTATACCACAATATCTTCATTAATTCAATTTTGTGACGTCATATGATATATTTTAAATTTTACATATATATAAGCAGTAAATTTTCCTTAATATGTCTTACAAATATATTTCACTGTCAGAGTATATCTAACTACTATTAAAAGTACAAGTAAAAGAAATTATTAAACATAGATTTAATCTAGAAAAATTTATTTGTAATTTCATATAGCACACTCTTAATAACAATTAGAGTTATAACAAGGGATATATGGGATATGGGATATATCAAGAATGGTCTTAAGATAAAATTAATAAACTGTGCGTGCAGCTACGTTAAATACGATATCTCACCTGCATGTAAGGGACTTTTCATCAGTATTTGCATTATTGTTGTGAATCTTAGAATGAGCGACCAGGTCTGCTTTCCGAGGGAATGCTTCTCCGCAAACGGTACAAGCGAAGGGTGTCTCGCCCGTATGTAAACGCATATGAGCTAAAAGTGTTCGCTTCTGCAGAAATTCCTTTCCGCAGACGGTACACGAATGTGGTACTCTGCCATGCAGCCGGCCGTGATTAACTAGCTCGAACTTCCTCTGAAAAGTTGCACCGCAATCGGGGCAAACGAATGGATGTAGGCTGCCGTGGAAGCGCGAGTGCATCGTAAGATGATCCTTTTGCGAAAACGATTCCCCGCATTCTTCGCAAACGTAAGGTCTCTCCCCCGAGTGGAACTTACTGTGCGTCACTAAATGACGTTTTAGAGGAAATGCTCTTCCACATTCCTGACAGATAAACGGCCGCTCCCGCGTATGCACGCGGGTATGTGTTACAAGATGATGTTTCAGCGTGAAAGATTTTTTACATTCGCGACATTGGTACGGTCTCTCGGCGCTGTGCAGGAGCAGATGCGTATGAAGACAATGTTTGTGCGCAAAACTCTTGCCGCAATGAATGCAAATGTGTGGCCGTTCGCCGGTGTGTACTCTCGCGTGTGTGGTAAGATGGTGCTTGAGAAGAAAGGATTTTCCGCATTCCGAGCAAGAGTACGGTCGTTCTTTCGGTACACGGACCTGACTTCCCATATCCTGTTGCTGTTTGACTTTCGTCTCGATTTGCGTCGTATTGACATGGGTCAAAACATGGCCAAAGTGAGCGGTATTGTCCGTCTGACTGGTCGCAACGTTATTCGTCGCGTTAGCTTGATTGGACGCAGCAGCCGCTCTCTTCATCAAGATCTCATTGCACTCTTCCGCGGTAAGCTGCAACGGGCCGATCGGTGTCATGAAGTGCTTACTCATGGCGTGCTTGTCGGCTGTTGTAAAAACTAAGGTGTTTGAGAACAAGGAAGGCGGAGGTGTGGGATGAGCCGCGTCGCACGTACATCCCCCTTTGTCACACGTTAACGAAAATACGTCGTGATGCTTTTTAGTGCGAACGTGAGTGCCGTGGGTCGTTTGATTGTGTGCTCCGCCTGTATGGCCATGATGCGTAGTGGGTGTTTGCTGACAACTTTCGTTCATCGCAAACATCGGACGACGATGAGTGGTAGCGGTAACCTTGGTCGGCTTGATGTCGACTTGTATCTTCTGACTGGATCCTTGATCCTGGTTATTGTTGACGGCGTAACTGATGTTTGTCGCGAGTTCGCTTTGGGCGTTCTCTCGGGTCTCTGTCCCCGGTCCGAAGGACCAAGCATACCCGAAACCTGTACCCGCATTCCCAGGAGTGGTACACATATTCGTCAGGGTTGTGATAGATGGATTAGTCTGGCTGGACGCGGCACTGCTGATGCGTTGCTCCGTCTCTGTCAATGCATTTTCCGTGCCAGTCCTTTCCACTATAACAAACTGATCCGTGGGAAATATTTTGAGAGGTTCCAAGTAAACGTACCCGTCACGCTCCAGTATCTCGGCCTTGGTGGTAAAGTACGGGTGTCATATCTGTGCCAAGAACGGCCGTCAGGAACAGGGGACGCTAGACGCTAGACGCCAGACGCGGCTTGCCGGAGCTTGACGGAGCCTCGGTGTCCACGAGCAGGTAAGCAGATATCCCCGGCTATTCCCGGCTACAGAACTGGGCTGTCAAGCGGTTAATCTAGCAAAATTATGTCGCTACAATCATAAAAGCGTGCAACGTGCACCCGAGGCGCTTACGCCGATCTCGGGATCGCGAGATGCGGGCCCCGGGAGCACAAGCCGAGAGTCCGAGACGGAGGGCTGCACGAGACACGGTGAGCCGTACGTCGGCAATATCGGAGCAGGGCGGCCGTTTCGAAGGTTCGCCGTTTTTCCCTTTTCGCCTCTCTAGGAGCCGCTTTCGTATCGTTGCCGCGCCACTGTACACCAATAGAAAAAAGCACGCCGCCGCGGCTCTTCTATGTGTTGGAGACCATAAGTGATATCCTTTCGTTTCGGGTATTCGGGTTTCGGTCTTTCGGGCCCGCGGCCCGCGGCGTCCACGGGTCTTGAAAGACAACCTCCACCTTCCTCCCACGGCGCTCCCACACTCTCACTCGTGCTCCGCGCACTTTTTCCGTGTTTCGCGCTCACGGGGCTACGTTTTGACTTGGACGCACGCACGGCCGACGGTCATTAATTTTACATAATTGCATATTTTATTGTCCATACAAACTAGCCTCACATATCGGCCATTTTATTTGTAAACTACCAAAAAACAATGTTGCCAATGTACGCGCGATTTTGGAGGGAGCGGAATCGCCGATAGCGTCGCCGAGCGGGGCCGAGCGCCGACCGCTTCCGTGATGGCAGCACTTTTCCTTGTTTGCCGACGGCGCACGGCGCACGGCGCGCCAACGGCGCCACTCGCCAGTGTCGCCACATTTTTTCCGCCATATTCGAACACCACCGAACCGACCGAACCTCTTTTTTTTCTACGACTTCGGACTTATGACATGACCACTGCTGCTCAGTGCTCATCGGCCACCTCTTTCGCTTTACTTACGCTTTATTGTCGCCGTTGATCGCCGTCTCGTCCATCTCTAGGATTTTTCCGACTCGGATAGCTTCCACACGTATAAGTATGTATCGATAAATATACCATCGATACTTTGTTATTTCCAAATATTTCGGGAATTAATACTTTTTTCTGTAATCAGTAATAGAAACAATGGATACCCCCCTCCTCTCTCTCTCTCCCCTCCCCTTCTCCCTTTTGCCCATCTTGAAAAATTCTGGGAAATGTTTATCACGCGAAAATTTATTTTTTACAGTAAATTCCTCTTACAATTAAAGTTCTAATCCACATTAATTTTATACTGCTTGGGACTTTTACTGTAAAAGTTTTAAAATTTTGGATATCTAAAAATAATCACACAACTTCTCGAATTTAAGAAAGAATAAATTATTTGTTAATATATTTTTAAATTTATACTTTGATTGTGACTAAGTTCGAAGATCAAGTAAATAAATTGATGGAAAATTTAAATTTCTGTGTAAAATTATAGATTTTTAAATCAATTCGAAAGTATAATGAGAGAGAGAGAGAGTTCTCGATTGTATGTTAAGACAGTTGAGGGATATAATAATTCCTCATGCCAGTGAATAACTTTTGCAGGAGGGTGCGAGCACGCAGCGGACGGTGAACGGCGAACGGCGCGGCGGACTCACGATCAATGGGTGATCAATATCGAGGATAGACGCCAGCGTTGGCGATTACGCCGATCGTTTTCGTCATTTACAGCCGGTATGCGGCGAGTTATGAGACGTAGCGGTCGCTCTAGGTGATACGAGGACAGAAACAGTTTCATCGGACGGCTGGTCATCGCCGGCACTGGTAACGCGAACTCAGCAACTGATAAGCAAGCCCGCTCGTTAATGGTCCGGCATCATAGCTTGGCAAAAAGCCAATATATACCGTTAGAATGAGAATCTTTTAGTTTACGTTTATTCTTCCACATCCCAACTTCCACCTTTGCATGACGTTTGTGTATCGTACGTTAAACTATCTCTAGTTGATGTATGAAAGATATATACGGCGCTCACATCTTGTTTAAAGACAATGTACCAAATAATAACACGTATAACGTAGTTTATGAATTTTGAAATTTTTAATTTATCTGTTTTAACATTTGGAAATTGGTTTGATAATCAGATAACTGTTTATCTTGGTCAGGACGTTTTCTCGCGCCGTTTCTTATCGAGAGTTTTTCTTATTCTAATTTACTCTATAGCAATCTTCTCTAAGCTTCAGTTAATATAATTATTCCAATTGTTTCTACAACGTTTCCGCTACAACAGCACTACGAGATGGAGAATTTAGCAGATTTTACAATGCATTTGTGTGAACAGTAGTTATTTCCGACGGAGCGAAAAATGCATAGCCGCTTAAAGCATGTATATAGCAGCAAAGTGCGACGGCAGATGCGTTATTTATGTAGCGGTTCGCTAAGTACGTTTCGTTGTGTGATAGCTTCGATTCTGACGATCGGGGGATCGGGGGTTACGGATCGCCGACGAGGGGTGGTGTATCCTCTGTATTCTCTCTTTTTACAAGGAAGAGCCAGCGCGGAGAAGCGGGGTGGAGGACCCGAATCCTGAGGCAGTGGACCGTGAATGCGATACCAGCTTCACGTAGTGCGTCGGTGTAGGAGAGGGAGAGAGGGGGAGAGGTGCCGTCAAACAACCGTTCGTCGATCGTCCCTTCTCGGTACACCCATACTCATCCCTGGCTTCGTCCTCCTCGCGTCAGCAGCAGGGGGTGATTTGTACGTATCAATTATGTCTTCCCGCTACCAAGGGACCATCGATGACGTCGCTATCTCTCCTATATCGCGATTCAATGATCCAATGATTTTCACGTTCGGATTTTATCCAAGTTGCTCAGAACATAAATTACAATCAATTTCAGCTGCGATACTCTTGTTGAACGTCACGGCACTTTGTTATTCAAATTTCATATATAAAGTAAAAGATAAAGGAAACATTTACGATATTTCAGATAATATTGAAATTAAATAAAGATTAAGTTGCTCCGGAGGGTGGAAAACGCAATTAGATGCTATGTACGAGTATATTTTATATCTAAAGTAAAGAACTCCTGAATGATTATAGAAGAATATAGTAATCTTAAATGATACAAATATATATTTTTGTTATTTATTACATGAGAGCGATAGATAGTTGTAAACATAAAATATAAATTCTTTTGTAACACATTAATCTATTTATCCGTGAAATATGATAATTGTTTCTAGAGTGATAGAGGAAACCTGGCCGGCATTCTTTTCCTGGCTTAATTAAAAGATGATTGCTTAATGAGGGTCATCGATGTTCTGTGGAAAATGAGCTCCAATCGTGAACAAGGTCTACACACAGGGTGTCCTAACATTATCGTGAGTTTTCTTATCCTTAGCTACGAACTTTACGAAGATTTTATATCTCAACATTTAAACTTTCATTAACGTTTCAATATCAGAAATGTTATATTTGATAAAATACAATATTATGTGTATTTTATATAAATATTTGTTTATAATTTATTTAAATATTTATTTATAATTTAATATTATTGTCGAATTTAATTTTGTGAAAATATGCTTCAACCATCTTATCACTTAATACATTCCAACATATATACATGTATATCTTGATAGGTGCGAAAGGAAATTAATCGCAAGAAAGAGAAACGGAAAGAATTAATCATATATTTCGCTAAATATGTCTTCTGTTATATCAATACACATTAAGGGCCTGCACGAGAGCCGCGTTATAAGCACGATTGAAATCGCATTACGATTATGTTACTCCCAAGAGTAATCTAGCGACATACACGTACCGTACTGTTTGTTTGAAAATTTACTCGCCTAAGGGACTCACCATTGGAGACGCTTTTTCTATTCTCGAGAGAGAATGCGACATTGGTCTTCCTTTGATCTGGCGAACGAACCAACTTTTAAGCTTTCGGAAGTGACGGGCATGCAGATGGTTATGATAATAATAATAATTCGATCTTCAGTCTCCGGTGGTGGCGGTGATCCCGGCTTCTTCGCTCGCGCGCGCGCGCGCTTGCATACCAACGCGCACACTTGCTAGTTTATACTAACTCACGCGTACAACGTACACATCTACGTAGTGAAGCTGACGACTCTCAGGGTCGATTGTGGACAATACGAGTGGATGGAGTAGCTTCGAAATCGATCGAGAATTAATCCGGCGCTATCGCGTCTTGCAACTGTTGTCCCATTGTCTCATCGCGAACTAAAATGAAAGGACGGAAGGGAGAGAGATGTGCGGATAAATTGCTGGAGCAAGACTGAATTTTCTCTCTTCTTTCCTTCATTCATTCGGTGTGTCTCGGCGTTTCTTCGAAAATCTTCACGCCTATTCTTACATCCCTCATTTGCCGTCTTGATAGATTCTGCAGACTTTCGAGTTCTCGGTGCGTTTTGTTTCGCGGTCACGAAATTCTTCTTAATCGTCATATACTCGCCTCTGGAAAATAAAATAAAAATAAAAATAAAATTTTTTTTCTGCTTTTAAGTAATAATTAAAGAAATCATTGTCCGTCATTTTATAGCAATTATATCGCGGCTTCCGTAGGGTTAACCGCGTCTATCGCTTACAGCACATCGTTCAACGCAAACCAGGAACCACGTCCCTCTTCTCCCTCCCCTCTCTTTCTCTAACGCCTCGACCACTTGTGGTTTTAACTACCTTCGACGATCCCTCCTAGCGCCAAGTGCCGAGTGTGGCGAGAATTATGTAATTATTGCACGGTAATTGTCGCGAAAAATGACGGCTGCCTGAATGCTGCCTTAAGTGTCGCGACGAAAGCAGCCCGAAAAGGGGGTCAACTCTACTACTCGCCGACGAGATTCCTCTACGAAGTACAGCGTAGGTCGATTCAAGCTCCCGTCAATGTGCATTATTAAATTAACTTACAGCCATCACTGAAAAAAATTCAAAAGTTTAGGAATTTTAAATATAATTAGTTAACAAATTTAATCATTGCAATTTGAAAAGTCGAAATGACTCATATTTAGTTTTTTATTAAAATTGAAGTAAAGCGTATCGCGTGTGTCATATCATACGTGTTTTACGTACAATTATCGAAATTGTCGCAGTCAAGATTAGGTATATCAATATATCTCGAATTTAGGAGGAGATATCTAAAGTTTAAAAGTTTCTCAATAAAATATCTTGCTAAATCCGTCGTCTGTCGTACGTCGTCAAAACGATGATATAAAAGTGATATATATTGGATGCTCCAGACCGATTGCATTTCCTTTCAATCGCGGATTGGTATTACCTAGCTCACTGGCAGATTCGTAACGGTGATTAGCAAGGAAGCGTTCAAACGCTTTCGATGCTGTCCGACAGAAGGTCGAGGGAGGGCCTTCGGCGTTTGAGACTAGGACAACGGGAATAAGTTTGGTCCAGCTTGCTTTACCACTCTCAGGATCATGCATATAAAGGCGGTGACTCGTTCGCGAACCCTCGAAAGCCGAACAATCGCGGACGGCAGGAATTACCTCCTCACTCACGGACCCTCATCTCGCCCTTCGCTTCGCCTTCTCGCCTTTTGCCTCGCCGTAGTCCTTTTCTTCTGTTATACCTCCTTTCGAGTTGTACACTAGGCAACATGTATACTCTTACACCTCAGACTAGACACTCTCGGATCGAACACTCGTATTTAGATCGTAGATCGTGCATTATTAATCGGTGATTAAAATATCTACAGTTTATTTTTATTCTACGTTTAACTGACTTAATATATAATCTTTTAACGCTACGTTCAACTTTTTATATTAAACGTAATTGTTTTAAATTTGTAGACACAGCTTTAAATTGTAACGAACGATCTGGATGTGATGCATTCGATCCAAGAATGTCTAACTTTGGACGCGGAAGTATGTACATGGCGCCTAGTGTACTCTTTCTCACGCCGCTATAGAGTCTATAGACCGCCCGCACTTTCTCGTCCTCCAACGGTGCCAGAGTCATAACTACAAGGGCTACAATGGATAGAAACCGCCGCCGCCGCCACCTTTTCTCCGCCACTTATCCGTTCCGCCAAATGATTTTGACCGTCGCGATTTCACGCGCGTAAAATCGTTGAACGGATTCACAAAAGTACGAATCTTCTCGGCCAGGACATCTTACACTTGTCGGTATTACGTTGCACCACCCCTTTCCAAAGATGCTCCGTTTTAAACGCTACTGAAAATTATTTTTCTTTATTTTGCAACTATTACGTCGTCTTCTTCACTTTTAACTTTTAAGTAGCATACATATAACTATCTCTTGCACATCCGGAATATTATTATTATTTGATTAATTACATTATTTTATATATTTTCACATAAAAGTATTTCATAAAAATTATTGAGCATTGTACATTGTCAGCAACATTTTGCAACATTTAAAAATTGGTAGTCAATTCTCATCTACATAACTACACTTAATTGTGAAACAATGTATATTCTAAGAAGTTATCTATAACAAAAGGTAAAACAAGATTCCACGTAGATGTACATACGTACTAAGGTTTTTACGCAAAAAATAATACGCGCGACACGCAGGAACGAAAGTTTATCGCACGTTTTACGCGAAAAATGACCTTTGGCCACATGCCAATTATGATGAGACGATGTTTCACCGATGATTTCACCGCAGTCATGACAACAACTGCGATTATCACACGGTTTTGCATAATTTATTATTGTCGAACGATTCGCCGTGCTAACGCGTAACACCGCGCGGCTCGTTTTATATAGGATAATAATGAAAGAGTGAAGAACGTAGGTAGGTAAAAAGTAACTTGTTAAATAGAACTCGTCACTATACATTATATGTATATCTCACATCGGTCGCTGTCTATTTTATATCAGTGTAGAATTTCAAATTGTATATAATTTTATCAAGAATCTAATCAACCTGATATCGAGTTTTCCTTGGCAGAAATTAGATCGGACATTAGCTTCTTCGCCGCCATTAAATATACGTTCGTGATTAAATTTTTATAAAAGTTTATTTAAACTTAGATCGGTAGCTTCGTCATTTGCTATTCTTGTCGGAAGTTGGTTGGTAAAAATTTTTAGTATTTTTAAAATTGCTTGTAAATAAAGAACTCTTGACATTGCACTTGTGATAAAGGGAAAATTTAAAGGGTCCAAAGGGGTCAAAGCGTACGGCTGGAAAATTAGCGACTTATTTTAAAGTCACCCTGTATATTCCGATTACACGCGTGCTTCGCGATAAGTGTGCGGAAGGTCGTGACCGATATCAGCATATTATGTTACAGGGCGCTTTTTCGCAATTCGCTGCGCACACGGTTGCAGTTACACGGTTACGTCGAAATGTCGAATATCGATGACCACAAGGTGCAGTGACGCGCGGTGATGGATGCATCAGCGGGACCAAAGCACCGGCATTTACCACAGTCGTTGGAAGGCTGAAAGAAATCGACGATGGGTCTGCAGCCTGCAGCCTGCAGCCTGGGCTCTGGGCTATGCCGTGCGCCGAAGGGAAAAGAGAGAAATTGGCGAGTAAGACGGAAAGAAAGAGCAAGACCGCGCGGAGATTAGATCCCGCGGGATGAGTAGGTGGGATTGGATTTGGCAGGCGCGCGGCTCGTTGGCGGTAGATGCCGGTGATGCGAAGGAGTAGGACAAGAAGAAGGGGCACGGGGTGGAGTTTGGTTGGTGTCCGAACGGCGGAGAGGCTGCAGAAGGGAAACTCGGAGTAGGGTAGACTATTGGAAGTGCACCCGTAGTAGAGCAGGACGGGGGACGAGGGAGAGAGCAGCGAAGAGACGAGAGAGAAGAGAGGCCGTAAGTGACAGAACCGTGGTGGTATAGGTGAACTGCTGGACAACCGAACCACCCGAACTGTACTCGGCGGTATTTAAGGGAGAGTCGCGAGCGTAGCGCGCCAGTTGTTAGTACGGCCGGTTGGTGGTTGGCTTTCGCGGACTGACACTTACTCGATTGTCACGTCGCGTGGCGCCGAGTGCAGTTGAAGCGCCAAAAGCGTTGCACGAATAAAAAAAAAAATATATATATATTTTTTTTTTTAATAAGCTAATCCTGCTAATCTTAACAATCTCGATAAGTAATCTCGATGAATAAATTCAATAAATCTTAATAAAGAGATCGCTTAGTGATGCTTAAAGTGAAACAGGCAGTCATGTGACCGTGCACCGCTTTTTTTTCGTCAATTCTTTCGGATTTGCACGATATAATTAAGTTATCTTTTTTTCACACGATTGTAAACACATAAGTGCAAAGTTAAGTGATTATTTGAAAGATTCCAAAATTTCTCCTCAAATCGGCGATAGCGTTATGTGAAAATACACATATGGCATTATTTGAACTCTTCGTGCTTGAAGATCGAGAGAATTTGACATTTTTGAATTTTGGATGGTACAGATGAGTGTATCAAAGAGGTATGAGCACGTTTGTCGTCCACTTCATGTAACTTTTAAGAAAGCGATAATTATTTTAAAAATAATTTTAATTTTTAATTTTAATTTCACGAATTTCTTATACCTAAAATAATAGTCAAATAGTAGAAAAATATTAAGAAATGTAGATATTGAGAAATTTAGTTATAAAAAAAATGATGATTATAGCTTTGAACTTGTGATACTAAAAATAAAGATAAGTGTAAAAAGAAAGATAAAATAGATGACGTGATCTTCTCGTGATAGTATGTTCACGAATAGCGTGAGAAGTTATATCGCGTTAATATAAATATATCTACATTTTGCGCCAATAAATAATGTTGCATTTATATTTCTCATTTTTTTAAACACTATTAATTACACATTTGATAAAATAATTCTAAATATTATTTTACAAATAATAAGAGAAAATATATTGATAATATCGATTATATGGACTCAAATAGGACATTTGAATAATTGTTCTTAAATTGAAAATGCAAAAAAATAACGAAGACGTATTTGCATAATTTTAAAAAGCAAATGTAATTAAAGAAGAATTTTTTTATTATATATTTTTGGATTTTTTTTTTTTTTAATATCGTGCATTTTTTGTTTTAATGGAAAATGTACATTTTTGTTTTTTACTTCTTATTTATTTTTGCTGTTATATATAAGTTACTTTTTAAAAATTTTTTCTTATGTTTACGCGTCCACAGTAGAATTAATCAAGTATCCTGTTTTTATCGGATCACCTTGTATATTCCGACCAAAGAACTTTTAAACGAGATTAGGTAGTAGGCCTATATGGCATGCTATAAATGCGTAAAAATATTGTCTTATGACTTGATCTTGTAAGTTTTGAACACATAATTGCTGGAATGATTTCTAAAATTATCGTATAAATATGTATTTTATTTTTGGGTAATAATCGAAATAATTTATAATTCTCGGAAATGTGATATTACAAATTTATTAATATTTATGAAATAAAAACTATAGATTAAATTATAAATTTTTTATCGGATCTTCAAATTATGACACGAACTTGCGAAACATATATTGAACACGTTTATCTTTTTCGGAGTTTGAAAGAAACTGCAATACTGAAAAAAAAGTAAAAAATTTATACAGATATAAAAGCAATAATCAGATTACTATCTTTTATCGAATATTACTATATTCAATAAAATTCAACATTTACAAATTCAATTTTCAAAATTATTTTCAAATTCTATGCAAGGAAAACGATAAGAAGCTATAATTATATTGTAACTTGTTCAAGATGTTTTTTGAATAGTACAATTAATTATTCCATAAAAAAATCTTGTTATACAAGATGTATCAGAAGAACATTGAAATATTGGCAGGATTACAGACAGCATCCTTATAATTATTTTGAGATAGAGAATGTAAGTAACGAAGTCTTTTCGTACCGGAAAGTTTTATATATTTAATTTCGTTTCTGTATATCTGTACTCTGGTAAAAAAATATTTCGGTGTTGTTCTGATAGATCTACGCTTATATATTAGTTTAAGAAATATTACAAATTACAAGAGCCTGATGGCTTTCTGGAATAGGTACCCGATGCTGCTGCTGCTGGCATTGGGGTTGATTTTCACGCAATCGTCTGTCGGAGCTTTACCACGAGAAGGTACATATTTTGCACGATCGAATGTTTCGTCCGAACTGACCGGGACGTCTTCCAGTCACAGTATTTCGGTCATCAGGATCTTGTCCGATGGACGAGTGGAACGGCTCATCCGGTGGCCCGGAGCTTGCGCCAAGGAGATCACTGTCAATTGGGGGTGGGCATAGCCACATTTCTCTTTTTACATCTTAATACAATTGAAACGTTGAAATAGTTAGACCGAGTCAGGCAGCTTTGATACATTCAAAATAATGAGCGCTATTGTATAACATATATCGAGGTCTGAACTCGCCGATGTTGCTCTGCTTAGTACACGCTTTCTTTCACGAAACATATGTGTCGAGTGTTTTCGTAGTAATAAAGGCTAGCGTGTAGTAACTTGTACTATCCTCTTTCCTGAAATAACATTTTCTCGGATATAGGCAAATCTCTTTTTCCTATCCCACCCATCGTTCCGTCCGTATGTAGTCGGGAGGATTGAAGCGGCGGGAAGTGCGGGAATCTGGTTGGCAAGCACGAAAACAATGCCGCCTTTCACTATTGCCAATATACGTGAAAGCTTGACTGTTATGTATACATTTAGCGTCGGTTAGGTCTTTCAAATGCCATCCATCGCTCCGAAGAACGCTGATACAGTCTAATGGAACGGTCTATGTGAATCCTTGTCAGCCGTAATAAGTTTCAATACAATTGTAATGCCGCGTTAACGCCTATGGAAAAGAATCGATGTTCAAACCAATGAATAAATTCTACATTTTATTTCTTCTTCTCTACCGTATTACATTAAAGGACGAGTCCATTTTTAATAATTAGTTTTCAAAAAAATTGTATGTGTTAATATTTACATATATCTGCTAATATTTATACATAAATAGTCTCGATGCTAAGTTAAAAAGTTTATATATCAAGTTTAACTTTGCGTCACAATATTTCAATAATTTTCTTTGTTTAACTATGTATGGATTTAATAATAATCGTTTGAAAAGTATGCAACAGGAATGTGTCAAAAATACATTCTTTTTTAAAATATGCAATTTTTTTTAAATAACAAGAAATAGAGAAAAAAAGAAGAAAGATAGTATTATTGTTATGTACATACAAAAGATATCGATAATTAATAAATAATGTTTAACGAAAACACCTGCATTTTGTAAAAGATGCACGAAAAGAAAAAAACGCAAAAGTATATTATGCCATAAAAAATTAATAAAATCAAAAGAAACAATTTGATTACATAAAACAATATTGATAAAATGGAATAATATAATTGTTATTCCATTAGATTTGAAAGCCAAAAAAGGGGGATACAATTTATCATGTTTATTCGTTGACAGTAACCGCAAAGCCAAGCAAGCTCTTAAGCCGAAAAGCGGCAAGTTAAGTAAGCAAGGATTAGGTTCTGCGACGAGCGGATGTCCTGGAACCTCTACGTTGCTCTACGTAGGGATCGGATTGGCCCCTTTTGCGCTGGACCTAAACGTAGTTCGGTAGGTCGCCGTCCTGTTTTACTCTCCTAGATGGGACTCATCTGCTGATGCTCTCACGAGGATACCACGGAATACCACAACCACGAAGCGTCACTTTGCACTTAAACGCAGGACGAAAGCTCTTTTACCGTCGTGAAGAAAGTGCACGCCCTGCTTTCCGTTCCGTTGATCGTGTCCCCTCTTTTCGAATTTGCTCTTATCGCCTGAATTATTTGTTGAGAAAATTCGATTTTGTTTTTTTCTTCTTTTGTATTGTATTATGGCACATTATGCTAAATAAGCAATCATAGAATTATGCAGATCTATATGTAATATATCTATATGTATAACGTTGATATAAATCGGTAAAATTATTATACGTATAGTTTCTATCAATTTCAAGACGGTAAATGAATAGGAAGTTTATTTCGCTAGGATATAGTTGGATAGACTTGACTAATACATGTATAACATCATGAACTATTTTTCAAATTTTAATATTTTTCTTTATCATTTTAACGCGTAAGATTTAACCGAAAATTAGATTATAATAACGTTTGTTCTTTTGATAGAAACACGGATGTGACCCTGCGACAAGTCTGGCTTCGTAAGTCGAACAGAAAGCTGCAATTGATATACGCCGGTGAAACATTGACTGACTGCATCGACGAGAAGCTCGCGTGGTGGGACGACAGCGAGTGTTTGCCAAGCTCTCGCGGTGTCTATCGCTATCACGATGACGGTGACGAGGTGTCGATCGAGGTGTTCCAACGGGACGGTAAGGACATTTCGAGGATTCCCCGTGACCTCTCTTGGCTGTTGTCGACATCGGAGCTTCGTCACCGATGCGATCGCATGAGGATGCGAGTACGAAGCCAAGCCATGACCCAACATCGACATAGGTACGAGTATCTAGGATCAGCGATCAGTATATCCCTCGAGAGCTGACTCGATCGCTTAATGTTTAATCCCTCGGATTAAGCTACGTAAGCGAAGGCGATGCCGGTTATACAAAAATATGCATTGAGAAAAAGTGAGCTTTCTTTGTAACAGGAAATACGCAAAATCAACGAACGCGACAGCAAGTAATGGAAAGCAAAGTCGGAGTCGGAATCGGAGTCGAAGGGAATTATTCATGATACCAGGGACGCAATGGTGCGGTCGTGGTGACCGTGCTACCAAGTATACCAATTTGGGCGGCTTTGGCATGGCTGATGCCTGTTGTCGCAAACACGATACAGCTTGTCCTTTTTACATACCGGCGTTCGAGACGCGTTACGGCGTTTTCAATTGGAGAATTTCGAGCATGATGCATTGCGCTTGCGACGAGCGGTTAGTAATTAGTGAAATTATTCAATAATACGGTCTGAGTATATAATTGGGTGTTCGAGTAATTATTTAATCTTCAGAAAATATTGATTGGGTTTGTTTAATGTAATGATGCGTTTTAACGTGTTTTAATGCATGCGCTGTAAAGATCTTATGCTCGACATTCGATAAAAATAGTTGGTATCTCTATAGCTAGTTAACAAATGACACAAAATTTATTATTAATGTGTTCAAGACAATTATCGTATTTTTGAGATCTTTTTTTATATGTTCCAGATTTCGCACGTGTTTAAAAATGGCCGGAACTGCGTCGGCGGATTTTATAGGCAAAATCTTTTTCGACGTACTCCAATCAAAGTGCTTTATTTTGAAACCACAGAAGGTATGCGTAAAACGTTCTTGGTGGGGTAAATGTCAGCATCACGAATATCGAAAGCAGGCCTACGTACGAGATAATGTTCCTTATTAAGGGTGTACAGCACAAGAAATAATGAGGTATTCTTCTTCCGGGGATGTCAATAGCAATTCTCAGGGATATAATATTTTGTCGAATACTTATAATATGTCTAGAAAAAGACAAAGAAAAGAACTTGAGTCGATTATTAAATTCAGAAATTATATCACCAAATATACGATTGACAATACATCGTAATGTCTTCAATACAGAGAATCGTTATATCAAGTCTGCCGATAGCTATATCAGACATCTTGAATTATGATGGCAGAAACGAACAGATCGTATGTGAGTGCACAATCTTTTCAATTTACTTAATTAATTATTAATTTCCAAATATGTTTTTCTCAACAAAATCGAATAAATACAATAAAGTAAGCAGCTCTTTCTGTTTCTCTAATCATATAAGTATATATTTTATAATGTATTTAATATATTGCAATATATTTTACAAGAATAAGAATCTTCCATAATAGCGTACATTTGATAAATGTTTATTTAAATTTAACTAAACCGTTAAATTAATTAATTTCTTTTTTCACTTGTTTCACGCTTAAAAGCTTAACAGAAAGTCGGTATAGGTATCGGTGGTCCTTATATATGTATAGAGTTATATTAAACTTGTAGATAGAATTCGTTAACTTTTAAATATTATTAGCGAACTATTAACGAATTAATAGAATCGTAAATTTAAGCTTTAGTTTATTAATTCTGAAACTTTTACATAACATTCCAAACATGTAAAAATACATAAATAAGAAGAGATAATAAAAACTGCGTATAAAATATAATCAATATTTAGGATAGCCTAGAATTTTTGATGAAAAATTATAATATATATATGTATATTTATATTAGTTATAAGCTGTACAAGATAAATCTAGATTTTATTAAGATTAATAATTTTATTTCTTATCTATTACCGACATACATATGTTCTGATACGATTTGACGTAATATAAATTTTATCTAGAAATTGTAGAGAATAAGTCACCAAACTTTCCAGAATCGCGCGCATATTCTTTGATCAATATTGACCCGATTATTACCCACTTTAATCAAATTAACTAGCATTTAATTCTTTTCTAATACTTAATATTCAACATTAAATATTTTTATAATTAATACATTAATAATCTAAAAGTTTTCTTAACTTCTGTTTGAAGAGAGAAAAGTTAACTGAAAGCGAAATAAATAAAGTCAGGTTTTTTTATTTATTTTTTATCCCCTTTAGAAACCTATCGCTTTTAGCAGTAAAGGTCTATCATGTTGTAATGCTTTATGTCGATAACTTCTTCTCACAGTCACACGACCAACGTGTTCTTTAAGATAAGTATAAGTAACGTGCTGCTGTGCGTCTAGCATTAGATCTGTTATCACATATCATTGCACTTGCACATACGAATCTTCTAAAATAGTCAGGTCACGTGGTCGATCCCGCCAGTTTACAGTCTGCACATGCGCGTAAAAGTGCTCACATCTCCATCTCACCTGTCACATGTGTGCGCATGTGACGAGATTGGGATTTTACTCTTTCGTTGTGCCGATGAGACTTTACCTCGTTTCAATATAAAACTTGTAACAATATAATGCAAACACGCGTACAATATATAAAATATTAAAGAAAGACATCATTAGAAGTTAGCAATAATATGTCAGTTGCTTAAATGACTAAGCTTGCTGCGCGAGGTTATCTGAGGATGCATAACACGTATGAGACGAGAGTGAAACAAGGCAGTATACCTTGTTTATGTACGGAATTGAACCTTGCTCTCACGTTGCACGGTGGCCAGAGTTTCAGGTAATACTTGAAATACATAAACACTGCTCTAAATTAATTCATGCAATGAATAACTACGTGTATATGATTCTGAAAATCACATATATTACTGTTAACAATTTAGGAATATATACATATATTAAATTAGATAGTATTTAAGCTTATCTTTTTTAAATTTTGTTTCAAAATTATAGGATGCTAATGACTGTATTTCAGATGGACAGTTTGCGACTCTGGATACAGAGGTATCTTCAAAGGATACATTTGGACTTTGTCTCAAAATAAAACCCATCTCTTATATACTGTGCAAGGACAATTAAAGGATTCTGTAGACTATGATAATATTCTGTCTGAGTATTTTAGGCTGTCAGTATCGTTAAAAAAACATTATAAAGAATGGGCAGAAGCAGATACACACTTTCAAAAGTGTTTAGATGAAAATAATGCTGTTCGAATATTGAAGCAAGATCCCGTAGAGAATTTGTTCTCGTTTATCTGTAGCTCCAATAATAATATATCGAGGTACACTTTTAAAACATTATTCAGTAAAAATAAATTTAAATTGCTTGCTAAACATTTATCTCTTTTAGAATATCAAATATGGTTGAAAAATTGTGCTCATTATTTGGTCGTAAAATATGTTCGATTGAGGATAAAGATTATTACGATTTTCCAACGATAGAAGTTTTGAAAGAACAAAATGTAGAAAGCATATTAAAAAGAGAAAAATTCGGCTATCGTGCTGCGTACATAGTTAATGCGGCAGGGCGTTTATCAGCATTGGGTGGAAAGGATTGGCTCCTAAATCTACAAAGGGAGAACGTTTCTTACCACGCTGCCAGAGAACAACTGATGACCCTGCCAGGAATTGGTCCTAAAGTTGCTGATTGCATATGTTTAATGTCACTAGGCCATTTAGATGCTATACCTGTTGATACCCATATTTTCCAAATAGCACAGGCAAATTACTTACAGCATTTAAAAAAGCAAAAAACAGTTACACCAAAAATTCATACTGAAGTAAGTAATTATTTACGAGAATTATGGGGTCCGTTGGCTGGATGGGCACAAGCTATTGTATTTTCCACAAAAATTAATGATAAATCTAAATCAACTGGGAAGCAAAAACGCAAGAACAGCGATAACAAAAATTTAGTACAAGCAAAAGTACTTAAGGTGGTATGATCATTATGAAATCGTGTTTATTTTCACAAACAGTAGATTATGTAAAACAATTTTATCCAAGTCTGTAGAAAAATCGTATTTTATTAATTGCCTATTTAGTAACAAATTATTTTGCATAATTTATATGTCGCTAAAATTTATGAACGATATAATTATATATTGATTTTGATAATAAAATGACATTATAGTTATCTATCTTTTAGAGAAGAGATCATAAATTTTGTTTTTACTATCCTATGCGTTAAGAAGAATGAAAAGGCAAGACAATTGTTTGAAAATATTTTACAAAAATTATTTATCTTACAGTCACATACAGAGTATTTTGTATACTTTATTTCGTTCGTTAGTAGATATATATATATATACATATATATATTTATACATGTACAATCATTACAATTTATTATAAAACTGAATGCATGTCATGGTGGAAATACTGTGTATTGCTAACAACGTTTTTTCTTCTTTATTCCAAGTAAAAGAGCGTAATCTAAATCATCTAAAATAATATATTCCGGAAATTCAATGTCTTCTTCGCTATTGCAATCTGTCAATATACAATAATTACAATTATTTATATTGCTAACTTATAGATACATTTAGAACAAAGAAACAAAGAGCAAAATCTGTTTAAATTACCAATAGATTTTTGTAATATATCAGCAAAGATATTTTGAGTAAGATAACGCAAACCAGGACATTTTTTCGATAGATATGCCTTCTGAGAAGGCGACAAGACTGCTAAACAAGTAGTTTGCAAAGATACCGGTGTTGAGCAACTCCAAGTTAATTTCATTACACATTGAGCCATCGTAGAGCTCACTAATGGATAAAGCGTAACGTTGTTCAACTTTGTAAAAGCCACACCTACAAAGGGATCAAAATTATATCTCTAAACAGAATATATGGTGAATTTTACTGCTTACCCAATGGTTCTCGATTGATAAAAAATTGTAACGTGCCGGTCCAAGCATCGAGATGTATCCCTACCAAGTGTTCTCCTATATTTTGACCAAATGGTCTCCCATATTTACACGTCTTACCATCGTGCTGTAAATATCCTTTATATGAAAAACCCCAAGATTCTCGATCTCGTCCAAGCAGAGCACAAAAATCATCGCCTGCGTCATGAAGTTCTGCATTTGCAGTTCCTACACCAACCATCTAACGAGGGTAATGCAAATTGAAGTGATAAAGTTATTTCTTAAACCTATTGAAAGGGTCTATTGTCTATACAGATTCAGCAAGATGTCACAGAAACTTACCACGTCAGTGCCATAGATATGTGTTAGCATTAAAATCTCCCAAAAATGATGTCTTCCTTTTTCCAATGGTGCGTTACCCCTTACAACAGCTGTGCCAGTGCTATATACGGGATGAAATGTAACATTTAAGTTATTGTCCGATAATTTAATCGACGAAGTTGAGAATTTCTCATCCCAAGTCCATTCATGCTTTGATGAAGATAAATCTATAAGAAAATGCGTAATTAATCATTATTTTTAAATCTGCTTTTGCTTTCCCAGAAAAGAAACGTATAATACTTCAATTAAATATTTAAACAATAACTTACAGTCTTCTGCTTCGGCATGCTGATCGTCTGTAATTAAATCCATATTTTGTGAATTGTTCGATTATTGTATTTATATTTATCATAGAGATATTTTTTCTAAAGTCATCGACTAACGTAAATTGTAGTATCGACAAGCTCATCTATTTTTTGTATCACTTGTAAGATCTGTGCTTATAAACTCACGTGGAAAAAAAAACGACACGATATGTCACAAACGCATTTGCAAACGTAAAGTTAAAATGGGTGCACTAGTGCTACATCGGGTGCATCCAGGCACATGAGCACAACTGAGCACGACCGCTCACTCGGCTCACTGAGCTAAGTAGCAATAGACTGTGATTGGTTCTTACCTTTGGATCCAGCAAATCACACTTAATTGCTATTTAGCCGCTCAGTGAATTGCATGCACCCACTGCTACATATGCTCAAGTAGTGATTGAATGTGATTGGTTAGATCCAAAGGTAAGAATCAATCGAGTGGGACTCAATTGATCACGTCGTCAATTGACTGATTTATAATAAAATGAAGTAAAGTATCTGATTGACTAGTCCAGTGGAAAAACTCTAGGCACCGGGGGCTGCGAGTGGCTGTGGTCACGCGCAACGTGGTCAAACGGGACACTCCCAAATCAATCACATTCTCAGTAAGGGCTCAGTAATTCGTTAATGAAAAATGAATGTATATTTATTGTAACAAAATTTAAAAATGCATTTTTTTTACAAATAAAGGTAAAGTATTAATTAAATTCTCTATCTAGAAGTATTCTATTGTTCCAGCCATTCTCTGAGGTATTGACAGCTGAGAGATGTAAAAGTACCTTCATCAGAACATTTCTTTCTCACCTGAAAAAAAGTATGTAAGAATAATATATTGCTTAAATCTTTGCAGTGATTACTGTAAGAAATATAATGTATTCGTAATATATCTTACTGGACATAAGCCACAAGGATTTCCTATTAATCCAGATAAATTCACCAAAGGCCGAATGGATTTGTATACATTTTTGTCATCTCCCGAGGGTATTTGTTCAATCTTACCGTCGTATATTAAAGTTTTCAAAATCATTTCCATTTCCTTTATAGATAATTTTACCTGTATACATATCAACATATCAATGTCTTGAATTTTAAAAGCAAGCGCTTTTGAACAATAAGAAAACATGACTTTTGACGTTACAAAAAATATTACCTTGCTTATTCCTAAATCTGAGATAAATTTCCATATTTCTTCAGACGAAGCAGACATTGCATTTCTCGCTGCAATAGGTCCAGAGTTAAGACTTTCCATGTTTTCTCTCTTTTGTTCTAAAAATTGATAGCATTGCTGGCTCAGTACATCAATAAATTCCGTTTCAATCTCGTTATCTTGATACCACACGCTGCCCGTTATGGATACATCTGGTTCTAAATGGTACAGCATGTGCATTTTTTTGTTACTTGTCACAGATGTCTTGACTTTTATTAATCGCTTATCCTCAAAGTTTTTCAAAATTGTTCGTAATTGACTAGGCATCAAATTAGTTTTCTTTCTTATATCTCCAATCCATATTCCTTTATTTCCTACTTCTTCAATAATCTTAAATACCATTTTTTCTTCATTAGTAGAACCTTTAACAAGCTTGGTCGAATCTTTAAAGCGATAAACCAATAATCCTGCTTGCTTCAAGAGTTCAACATGCCCTTGCGACACAAGCTTATTTATAATTTCTCCCCGACGGTGTGGTTTTAAGTCGGGCATCTCGTTACTCAAAGCTTTGTCAGAAATACCTTTAGGTTTCGCACGTATTAAAGCAATTACTCTGTGAAAAAAAATATATAAAGCATAAATAATAGATAATTAATAAACAAAAATAAAATAACAAGATGAACTTTTATTATATATTCATTATCTATAATATAATTGTGAAAAAACGATTATGCTAAAGGCGAATTTTATTAAGTGGTATTATTCTCGACCAAAATGTAATATTGACCCGTTATGGTAGGTGTAATCTACAAAAGACTGAATCAGACACCGTGCCTATATATAAAATATATCGCTATTGTTTG
Source organism: Temnothorax curvispinosus (assembly GCF_003070985.1). Taxonomy (NCBI): domain Eukaryota; kingdom Metazoa; phylum Arthropoda; class Insecta; order Hymenoptera; family Formicidae; genus Temnothorax; species Temnothorax curvispinosus. Next base: position 193,260 of record NW_020215876.1, on the reverse strand, counting down.
ACATAAAGATTTTTAACGTTAATCGTCATTACGTATCGTCATTGCTAATTAATTCGATCAAGTATACATGTATGTCGACTCTCCGCTCAATGAAGCGCCGTATCATGATCTTTCTTATTTTGTAAATTAATTTGTTTTTAAACTGAAACAAAACGATGTTTTTTCTACTGACATATCGCTTCACTCATGTTTCCCACGTGATCAGCTGATCACGTGACTGCGTTAGATAAAGCGAGAGCAAGACCCTGAGAAAGAAAGTGCGCACACGCACACGGCGCACACCCTGCGCATGCGTCACTACGATGTTGCATTTGTACGTAAAGCCCCTTGCACAATGCCAGGCAACAGGCAATAGGAACAGGAAATAACCAAAAAATCGTTAATTACAACCTAAAATATTCAAATACTATGATTGGTTGGCAATAGGCAATAGGCACAGAATTTTCAACGTGACGAAAACTCTGTGTCTATTGCCTGTGTCACTGTTTATTCTGCATTTATACATGATTTCTGATTTCTATTCCCTGTTCCTATTGCCTGTTGCCTGGCATTGTGCAAGGGGCTTAAGAGCGGAGCGGACTCGGAGTAGTCGGCGATTGAGTGAAAAAACATCACAAGAGAATCAAGAGATTATTACGCAATACTCGTTGTCAGTTTTGTCAGTACTCTGCCACAAAAGAAACGAGAATCCGTCATCGAAGAGGAACATGCTTAATCACGATAAACTGAACAAAACGGAAAGTCGACTACACGTGGCGCTCCAGTACCAAGGTACTTGCGATCGAGACGTGTTATACATACCTCTGCTCTATTTCCATTTTGCAAGGCTAATTGCAAAACGATCGAGATTATTCTTTTTTAAGATTACGCGTTCACCGCGTTCTGATTTTTTCTTCTTTTTTCTCTCTGATAAGTGTTTCCGTGTAGACGTAGAGTGTGTGGACTTGTAATCTCTTCCGAACTGCTGTTTATTTCAATGATTCACAATCTGTTCTCTCCTCTTGATTCAGGGATATATTCAATTCGACTACGTTTCAAATCCTATTGTAGTACCGTTCCTCCTTATTAATTTTATATTATCTTATTTTGGAAATGGTACAGTTGTGATGTATTTTCTCCAGTGAGTACGTAACGAGATGCGTTCACGTGGTGTCGACCACCGACCAGTCGACGCTTATGAGAACGTTCTCAGGCTTAAGTTAGGTTAGGTTGGGTAAGGTAAAGGTTAGAGCTAAGGTTTGTTCTTGCAATTAAATTAGCTGTGCTGTGCTACACCTTCTACGCTTGAAACATACAATTGACTTGCGAAAAAAGAGGAAAGATGGAAAGTGCGTACAGAAGGTTCAGCTACTAGAAACAAACCTTAAATCACCAGCTTCCTACTTCCAACTTCCAACACGCAACATTTTTCCCTAGCCAGTGTAGCCACGCCGGCCACGCGCGATCGCGATCGTCGAAATGGCGGAAGATTCAAATGCGCGTTCGATGTGTTTAATACCTTTTTGAAAAATCGCATGTTTCATTTCGTATGCACTTTAATATCCTTTGCTTAATTCAATTTGCTCTGATAAATTGCGCGATTTTGGCCGACGTGTTTGTTGCAAAATAATTCTCATAATTAATTCTGGCGCTTTTATAAAGCAAATTAATTTTTGGACACCTTATTACGCTCATATAATATACATGTTTGTGTGACACATGTGCGTGCGTTACATACATTATGGATAGCGATAATTACGTTACATACATACATATCTGTGTGTAATTTCTTTTACAGACACAGATAAATAAATACGTAAATAAATGCGAGGAGGTTTGTGTACATTCCATGTATAAAATAATAAACGATACGAGCACTTGGAAGCAGTTGGAACCTCCTCGTTCGAGACGAGACGAGCTACACACGCTTGCACACGCTCCTCGAGCCATCGTGAGCCATCGTCTCGAGCGTGTGCCGTGCTCCGTGCTGCCGTGTCGTATCGCGAGAGCCTTCTTCTCGGAGTCGGAGTGTCGGAGAATATACCCGCACATACGACATATGCCATACGCGGGTGTGTTTATGTACGTGTATATTTCTGGCCAAGTGAGAGTAGTGAGTAGTGAGACCAAGGCAGACTGAGGCAGCTGGCAGAGACGGCAGAGTGCAGACGTCCGACGTCGCGTTCGTCGACTGCTCGTCGACGGACGTCCACAAGAAGGGCCTAACGCCACACTCGTGTTCGAGGAGGTCATCGTCGGCGACGGGCGACTCTGAATCATGGAACTCTGAAAAGGTGAAAAGCCGTAACCGCGGAACGCGAGTTGGATCGAGTTGGTCGACGTGTGTCTCGTGTCTCGATTAAGATATCGGTACGAAGTGAATCAAGTCTCCACAAGTCTCTCAGCTCACAGAGGACATAGAGCGAGCTGTGATGCGAGTGTCGAGTGCATGCCAATGCCCAGGGTGTTGGTACTCTCCCGTCGCGAAATTACATAATGTATATGCATGAGTCACGCACACGGTGTGAACTGCAGGGGAGGAGAAGGGGTGGACGGGACGTGCAAATGTCAAAGTCATACGGCGCGATCTCGCTACTCGCTACATAACAAATAAAATTAGCCGGCTCGAAACTCGGAACTCGGCTGCTTGGCTTCTTTCTCGCTCTTCGACAGCTAGTTTCCGCATCGTTCGCAGTCTTAATTAGCACGTAGACCTCTTGGTTTAATATGTTTATATCCCGTTCTCGTTGATCGTGCGATGCGCTTTGCCAATTTTGCCATTGGAAATTCCTCGGAGAATACGCTCGATTTTCAGCCTGTAAAACGCATCGACACTGGTCTTTTGTACCCTAGATTATCGTGCTAATATCGCTTTAATAGTGGTGCTTGTATTTATAGTCGTAGAGATTAAAGAAATCTTAAAGATTAAACAATTTGACAAGCAGAAATATATTTCGACGATGCTCCACCCTCCACACACATTGTCCTATATACGATAGACTCGAATAACAGTAATTCAAGTTGTTAACGATATGTGCATTTTTAAAAATTACTTCTATTTGAATCTAATTAAATTCTACAAGATTATTTGTGTGAGTTATGTTTTTGTTAATCTTGCAGGTAATTCCAGGGAACTTTCTAGAATGAACAAAGAATAATAGTTCTACGGAATGTTGTCGGAAAGTCATTGCGAGCAATGATACAAATCAAGACTTGTCGCATCTATGGGTGACGTTTCGTAGCTGTTGGAACATTTCTATGTACTTTTATATCAAATTCAACGATTATTTATTTGCATTTTGGCATTGAGAAATGCCAGCGCCATCCCCGACTTTCTCAAGCTTGCCAGAAACACCTATGTGTGAGAAAACGGAAGTCAATGATACCGACTCTCTGCCCCCTTGGGCCAAAATCACGCTTACATCTGCAGAAGCTGAAATTGAAAAGCTGATCTCGCGAAATGAGTTGAAAGACGCAGAGGTAACTTACTTCTGTCAAGTGGAACCAATTCTTCAAGATGGCCCACAGTGAGTATTATTTTGACTTTTAATCGTTTAGAGCCTTTTATTCAGAAATGCTATATGTAATCTTTCTGCTTCAAAAAGAGAAAAAATGTTATTTGTAATAATTGTTCCTATTTGCACTTTGCATCAATTCTATTACATAGTTATACACAGATTCGATTAACATTTAATTAATATTTTTCTACTTTTTGAATTATAATTGTACAAGTTATCAAGAAAAATGTTTTACAGGTGCGGTTTAGTGGCGCTTTCAATGGCATCGCAAGAATACACAAAACCAGTTTCTGTGAATCAACTTCTCGCTGAAGCTCGTGTTCGAGGATTCACCCAGCATGGCGAAGTATATAGCGTTGATTTCATGGGGACATTAGCTGCGGAATATTTGCCCGATCATAAACCAGATATTTTAGTAGATTTACAACAGTGCCCGGACACGTTAACTCATGCTTTAGCACATGGAGCAATGGTGTTGATACCATATGATTCTGACTTCAATCACGCTCCATGTTTAAAAAAGGGTCATAAAGCGCATTGGGCATTGCTTGTGGGTCTAATCTCTTCTAGGTATAATCTATAATAACTAAGAGATTCTAACGTGCTGTTTCTGAATTTCAAATTAGATTATCAAATCATTCAAGCATATTTATTTATTTATTGCATATAAAGATAAAAATAGAGGTTTTTCTTTCCGAATTACTTTCAGAATCACTTTGTGCATTTTTTGATAAATGAAAAATCTTATGGAAAATTTAATATGTGTATTGAAGTTTTCTTCAAACTTATTTATTAAAATTTTATTCAAATTTATTTATTTATATTGTCTCTTGCAAGCATATATTCTAAAATAAATAAAAAAAACTACATATTTCTATGATATTAATATTTTTAGACAAGGATATCACGTTCTGGCACGTCATGGTAAATCGCGTCATCTGGCTTGTTGGCCCTTACGCGACTTGATTGAAAGTAATGGCAACTTGGAGGAAGAGGGTACAGCGCGACACGCAGGAGGATATGTTATACCAAAGGGTGGCGTCGGAGGTCAAAAGGGTTTACGCGGCAGAGCACTGGCATTACATCCATACATATAGAGTTATATCAAAGAAAATTGTAGGTAATTGATTTCATGCTAAAAAGAAAAAAAAATTTGCCGATACTCTGTATCCATATGTGCTAAATATTCGAGATATAATATTTGCATATACACATGGCTTCAATAAGAATCAATTTAATAATTATGTGTAATAACATGCGACGCTTTAATTAATACGTTATTTGAATTCGCGCAAAATGTTTTACATAATGTTAGTCTAATGATATATCTACCAAAAAGCGTTCGGCATCCGAGATGCAATTCTAAGTGGCATTATTTTCATTTTACTGGAATTATACGATGTAAATAAGAATTCCGGCAGGCCGAAATATGTGCACGCAAAATATAAATATAGACGATTGTCTCTCTTGATAGTAAATTATGTCCTATTAGATTGAAATGCGAAAGTATACGCGCATGCATAGTAAGACAAATGAGACATATAAAAATGTTTACGTAAGTAAATATATATGCATATATGCGTGTGCGTGCGTGCGGGCGTGTGTATATGCGTATATATAGCAAGTTATCGAAAGTGATAATTCAGAAAAGAAGATCTAAGTATATTTCTTCAGATAGAATATGTGTAGGCTTTCAACAATTGTGGTTTCCGTCTTATGTTAATGCAACAAATAAAGAATGAATGAATATTATATTAAATCAATTTTGCTAAACTCTACATCTTACTATTATTTGTAATAAATAATGGCATGCTGTATCAGCTTTAATATACAAGTTTTAAGACGTTTAGATATATCATATACAGCGTGTTTGGTTTAAGTTAATTAACAGTTGTTTATCTTTAACTCGTGGAGATATAAAAAGTTTATATATACATATATAGATTGATAGCAAAATACAGTATTACATGGTTTTTCGTTATGTTAAAAAACCACGTGACAAAATTTTATTTTTTAAAAATATATGCTGATGTTTTAATATTTATTTATTGCTACATAAAACTTAGTAAATTTTTTTTAATACACATACACGAATGCACACACACACACACACACAAAACACAAAATAAAAGACTTAAAAAAAATACTCAATGACTGGCTGGTCTTTTCAGTCATACAAAAATATTCCATACATTTTATATAAAATCTGTCAATATGATACTCGTAATAATGAAACAAATTAAAGAGATGCTATAAATTTGTAGACTTGGTATAGCTTCGAATTAATCAAAAGAAGCCTTTAAAGTAAATTCTACCTAAGTGCCGTGAAAAGACCGAAGTCCATTTATAATAGGAAATGTACACTGCATTAATATACATTGCCCAATTTTCAAGCTTCTCCTATTATATCATTGCATCATAATCAAAATACATTGTAAAAATATTTATTTACATGATAATAGACATTTTTTTCTGGATTTTATATGCATCCAGACAATACAAGTGATTAAAAGTTGTTTAAAAGATAGAAGGATGTTTTCTAAGTAACTTTATGATATCTTTTAAATATTTGTGTTATCTGGATAGTATCAAAGTAAATATCTTCCTTTGCGAAAATTATCAATATAAGCGCGATATACTATATATATATATAAAAGTGTAAGAGATTAATGTCTTCCGTTACCATCGCGATACAGTCTTCGCATAAATCTTCCGCAAAATGGATAAGAAAAAGAAATATAATAAGTATAATCATATGCTTTAAATGTAGCATAGTCTATTAAAGATTATATTGACCTCTGTGTAAAATTGTTTAAATTATAAAAATATACCACGACTTCTTTTTGTTGAGCTAGTAATTTTAAAACTGATAATTATAGCCATGTACAATGTGTAGAATGCAATATTTATTATCACGACGTTATTGTTAATGTTTGTTATGTATGTTCGTATTTATGTTATTTATTAATATAGTCTTTAATTTAAACTTGAAAAAACAAATTTATATATAATTTTGTATTAAGCAAAATGACTGTATCGGATATAATTGGTGCTATGCTCGAATAAGTGAGAATGATTGCTATACTCTTTCCTGGATCATGATCTATGAGAAAATTTGATTTTCAAACTATATGAGATTAATGTGCAACGATTAAACCTAAGAAACTCTGCTTATAGAGTACATCATCGGTAATAATAAATGTATATATCATGTAACACAAAATATACTAAGAAATGTTATGTTTCAATATTGGAAATGTTGATTGTAAACTAATTGTACATGTCAGCAGTGTATTCTTATTTCGTTGTTAATATACCATGTCATTTTCTTTGTATATACATATTTTTAGTATCATATTTATACTCCTCTCGTATCATATACCTATTAATTTACTAATGTTTAAATTGTGATATCAATTTGTTATATATTGATAAATGTTATTTCAACTTATTTGAACCACTTGAATTTGTATCCAAGATATGAGACTTATTGATACACTAAATAGGACTTGAAACTGTATTAAAAAATCATTATTAATTTCTGACAGAGTTTTATTTATATTTTTAGATATATGTGTGGCACTTATACATATATAGAGTGTGGAATAAAAGAATATTATTTTGATAATATTTTAGAATTGAATAAAATTGACAATTTAATTATTTAATATTAATATTGCATAGGATATTTCTTCTAACATAGACATTTCAAGTTTTCGTAGCTATTAAAAATACAAAAAATGTCTCAGATTAAATATATTCTGTTTCGAGAAATTTCTCTTATGATTAGTATTTTATTCTAACGGAAGTCATTTTCATGAAACTTAAAGACCTTATGTCTTTTAAATGGAAACATAATGTTTTGTATATAAATCGATTTATCTGTTTATTCAGCATATAAAAGCATTAAGGTAAAATAATTGAAAATAGTATACAAGGTATTTTATATTTTACAAGATACTTCATATTTTATTATGACATAAACTCTAGCTTTTTTTATATACATCTAGAAATACCAAACTTCTCTGTTTAAAAATTTTTAAACGATATTCGGGCCTACAATAAGTCAACAAACGTAAGTACCATGCGTTATACAATATTCATAGCATATATAATTATTCACAGAGTATACTTATTTGCAATAATAATTTTGATCATTATTTAAGTTTTTTCGGCTAAATGTGAATTATTAAATGGATGAAATAGGGCTCCTTTACTAAAAAATTTTACTAATTCAAGAAAATCTACAGCAATGTAATGTAAAGCATATATACATATATAATATTCTATCAACAATATTTGGGATTTGGATAAAAAAGTAGCTAGCTATGATTTGTATAAATTTATTTCAGTGGTTTTTGGTACTTGACCGTGTGTTTTGATCTTAATAAACCAATATGTAACTTCGAAAAGCTGTAATTCTAAATGCTTCAACATTTCTCTACATTGACAATGAATCATTATCTCTATATATCTATTCAATTTATCTAATAATACATTTATATCGAGTTCATAATAAGTATACTATTCGCTCTTTCTCTCTGGCACTCTCTCTCACTCAAATTATTATACCTTACTCAAATGAGATACTCAAAAAAGGATATAATATATAAATATAAATATCTCACATAATATCGCGATAGACAATTTTATCGTCAAGTGTCGAGATACTTCTCTCATACATCTCTATATTATAAGCTGTACACTACTGTCGAGCATATCGATATAAACATTTGAAAAGCATTTTTAACAGCAAACAATGTATTCGTCGTCAAACACATATCAAATTATTTCAACACTTTACATCTTTTTTATTTTATTACGTATCCACATATTTAATATTTAATAGTCACACAGGTAATATTTAGGTTGACAGGTGCAAAGAAATAGATTCTTGCATATTACTGTTTTCTTTAGACTTGATTAATTGAAAATTATTTTCGGATGTAGGAACAATAGAAATAATTTTCGTAGGCATGCGAAATTTAGTTATCCCAATTTTATCTATTTCACATTAAACTGAATTTCTTTTTCTTAATAAATCTTTTATTTACTCACTCTTTTATAAGAGTGTATTGATAACAATTTGTAATGTGTACAATAAGACGTCGCATAGTTAAGCACAATAAAAACGTCTACGGTTTGAAAAGTCAACCGCCATCTAATAATTTTTTATTTTACGAAAAGCTTCAATATATTAGTTACGTCTTGTAATTATTGTAAACTTTGAGCCGGTTTGTCGATATGTGATAAAACTCGCTATACACAAAATAAAAATGAGAATTTTCCGCGACAAACCTGACAAACGTGCTAACGGTCGTTTGCAATAACGTACAAACATATTGACAGATATTGAACCAGGTAAAGTGGTATTTGTTTTTTATTTCGTCCCATCATTAACGCGCATTGATCATACAATGAAGCACTCACTCTCATATTTTGACTAGAATCCGAAATCTATTAGCGTACATTAAACATTATACCTGATATCCTTCACGAGGCTTACTTTCTCTGAACTGCGGATTCTTTGTGTGATTAATTTCGAGTCGATTTCTTTTTACAAAAATATTGGATTATACATGATAGAGAATAAAGGACCTTTTGATAACCATGCTTCAATAAATAAATTGTACAACTGGACCGTGAGCACGTTATTGTTATCCTTATAATATCTTGCATTACGTAAAATTATCTTTATATATATAAATAATACAAGAGTCAATCGAGTGGTGTTATAGAAAAAGCGGTAATATATAAAAAATGAAAAATCAATAGATAATAATGTAATATGAAATGATAGAGGAACTACTATAATTCATATTTTAAAAAAGGAAACAATACTATTCTTTGAGTACAGAAGTTCTGTAACTATAGGCTCGATTACTCTCTAACGTATCTTTGGTATCGCATTTACGAAGTTCGGAAGCACAAAACGCAGAATAAAAAGCAGAAAGCTAAAACCGATAATTCTTTTCCCTGTAAACATTCAACTTATATATATGTGCTCCGCGAAACTAACACAATAAGTGAATTAAAAAGAAGCAACGAGAGAATTGAGTTTTTGATCTTGCATTCTCGATTTCGAACATTCATCTTCGATCTAATTTAATTTTATTCTAATTTAATTTAATTTCTTTGATTCATCTATCCCTTTCGCAGATAGATATATTCGCTGTGTGTCCTCTACACGCACTGGATGCATTAACATGTAACAAGCTGAGATTTGGCATCCTCTGGAGAAAATGTTTACAAGAAATACACACAGCACGATCAAGTGAAAATCATGACACAAAAACATTACACGAGGCACTGAAGAAACAGACAAGAAAAAAACTCATTTAAATTTACAAATGTTTTGTCAAAAACTTGAGAATACGTACAACTATATATGGCAGGTTTAAATGGACTTCGTTCCATGAAACAAGACATTTTCTCTTGAAGATGCACGTGTCGTGCTCATTTATGCGCAATACGGTTTGTTTCTTTTTCTTTTTTTTTTTTTTAATGAAAAGTATAGTTCGTTCTGAGTTTCAATGTCGCATATCATTCGCTGCTGCAAGTTTCTTCATCAAAGACTACGTTGTTATGGCCACACGTTACTTGATATATCATTTTCGATATATCAGGAATTAGTATTTCACTCGGTAGGTTGTACAAACGGCAATTGTTTGTCATCAGGCATAAAAGATGTAAAATGTACAACTACGTATATCACTCGATATGCATTAACAATTAATTGTGGACTAGCAAAAAGAGGAGCGCAAACGGAGACATTTCATTGCTACTTTGTATACTTTGGCAAGATACAATCATCACCAGTGCCATCGTTTTAGTCGCACTAAAATTAGAGGATGCCGTTAAAGAGTATTTTTTCCCTTTTTATATTTGGAAACAAATCGAGTAGGCTTTTTTTTTTTAATTTGGCATTAGGCAGTCAAAGCGACAACTACGTCGCTAAAAACAGTACTTTACTACCTATACTGTCGTTCTTTTCATCAAATAATAAAAAAGATAGCAGTCAAAAAGCTGATTAGGATTATGTTTACATTAACAATATTGTTTCTTAATCCTTTCAGAAGATAATTATACATATACAACATTTGAAAGTAAAATAAGTATATCGTTTCATTTAAGAAACTATAGTTGATCTTGATTTAGAAAGATACTGGATCAGATACTTAAAAATATTATTGTAATAGTAATTTTCGTAGAGTTTTTCAAATCTCTGATAATTACAAAGAAATATTTATGTGTTAATATCTAAACCAAACACATACTGTATAAATCAACATTTTTATAACAACTTTATATCAATTAAAATAATATAAGTATATCAATTTACATCTTATAGCATCATAACACACATTAGCTCAATTCCTTCTGAAAGAATTAAAGAAACTTTTCGCTTGCTTTGCGACAATTACATTAATTTTGCTTAAATTCAAGATGTTTCAACATCTTTGTGATATGGTTACTACAAGTATAAGAGTTAAATGGAAAACAATACAATAGATCACTTAAATGAAAGAAATTTTCTGCCCCTGTCGGATAACATTTAAAAACTGTTTCACTATATATAAATATTCTTAGTTAATTTATCTTAATTTTTTATAGAGAAATCACAATCGTGTGCATGTATATAAAACAAAATTTATGTAAAACTTTAACACAAGTTAATGAGAAAACACATAAATTAAGAATAAAAATAATTGTCTTTAAACAACGGTTCTAAGAGCAGAATATTTTCCTTATATCAACTTGAGGTCAAAAACCTTATCAAATAATGTACAAAAGTATCTCGGAAAGCCAAATGATAAAACATTATTATAACCAATGAGCATTTCTAAGAATATTTTATATTTACATAATTCGTTATTATCTTCATGTTTTCTGTATATCCATTAAACTTCCGTTAAATTTTCAAACGTACAGTTGCACACATATACCATTTAATTCTGTACGCTGAAAAAATGTTTGCCTGTATCACAGACTTCTTCAGTGATAACGCATAATATCTGCGTATTTCCTTATTTTGTTTGTAACATATATATACACAACAAGTTCCATTTCAAATTTCGGATTTCGAATATTCATTATTTTTTCGACAGAGATATGCAGTACATTACAAAACTGTTTTCTCATGCTCTGTTTTGCATGTGCACGTTGTCATAAAACTGTTTTAAGTTTTGTACTCCCATATTTGACTTTCAGCAAATAGATTACAAGTTAACGAGTCTAACAATCATATTTATATAGGTTATTGTTTCTGATGTCATAATCCAATGCAGTGAGCAGTCTTTAAAAAAAGAAAAGAAATAACAGGACCATTATTAGCATTCTACACCAGCAGAACCTCTGACCTTGTATTTTGCACATCAAAATCCGGAATTTGTAATAAAATAATAATATATAATGATATATACAGTATGAATTATGTAACCTGTTCTAAATCAATATTTCAGTACTCAAAATACTGAAAAAATGTTCAATGGTTTAATAGGAAAATAAAGTAATAATAATAGCAAGAGAGGATACATTACTTATAACATTCAAGCTGTTTCGGAAAATTGGTATCACAAAATTTACAAACACATATTTTTTTATTAGACATTTATCAAAAATAATTTTTTAAGCCATTTTAACGTCAATAAAAAATTGTAACAAATTACATAACTCATACATATGTTATATGTACGTACATATGTACATAATTTAAATAAAAAATAATAGCGTATCGATTTTGCAATGGAATCGTCCTTCGTTCAAGGATGATAAAAATATTATATTTAAAAAACAATGATATTTTATTTTATACATCACTTCTCTAATACAATACTGAAATATCTCTAAATAATGAGGTGGATTATTTTGGTAATTCATATAAATTGACAATTATAAAAGTAGAAAAAAACATGAATATAAATGCAAAGAGAATATAAAGATATCAAAGAGAATAATAAAAAATATAATTTTTGAAATTACATTTTTCTTAAATGAAATTTAAATTTGCAGTATATCCCAATCCCATATTTAAAGATATTTCAGTATTTATTAAATTTATTATAGAGCAGCGATGTGTATGTGTGTGTGTGTGTGTGTGTGTGTCATCATAAATCATATGTTGCAAACAGATAATTTCAATAACAGCATTCCCATAACCAGCAAAATCTCTATATAAAGGAACATCTCGTTCTAATTATGATATGTCGCGAACGAATATATGTAATTTGTATAATCTCATGTTGGTGGGATAAAATTATATACTTATCGAGAAATCTCTATAAAAGTTACGTATATATAGATTATGTTTTATAGAACATAATTTTTTCCAAGTCTGTTATGGGCATGTGTTGCATAAATCGTGAATACAATATATGCTTATCACGCGCAACTATATATATATATATATTTCTTTATATGACATAGGGAATCCCTAATGTTCAAATATCTTCATCGCTATTACCAAATAATGGAATGAATGTAACGGGCATTTCGAATATGAGAATTCATAGCATTTACTGAATTCTAATTCTTACTGGGCAGTCTTAAGAGGTTGATGGTTATCGGGTATGCATATAAAACGAGTCAAATGTTATTGTTATTGACGATGCTGCAAAATACGCAAATCGCTAGAAGCCTTCATTTTAATAACTTAAATTTATGTAGTAGTCGAAGTCTGTTGTTGTGGATTATATTCCAATAATGCTATTGGAAACGTCTTGATGTGCGTTTGCCATTGCGCTGATAGTTGGAAGAATTTTACACCATACCACTCGGTACCGTCAATGCTCACTGTAGTAAGAATAATATCACTATTAAGTGATTAATGGAATTATTAATGAATTACGAATATGTTATGAATAATTACTCATTAATTAAATTAATCAGAAAAGAAAAGAGAAGGGAGTATTTTGCAGGACGATTTTTGCAACATTCGAATCTAGATCGATTTCATTTTATACTAAACGTGATATGTATGTTTAATAATTTACATTAAACAATTTTTTTATAATAAAAATCTACTTAATAAAAAAATTTTACCTCTTAATGGAATGTTGTGTGTTTTCGCAGAACATATGAGGCGTGTGACACCGTCCACCGATTGACTTTTTGGTTCATTTTCTTTTTCTTTTTCCTTCTTTTTACCTAATCTCATTACTGAAAAAGAATAATTTTCTCTTAAAGTTTAATCTTATATCAAATATTTTAATTCTTTCACAAAAATTAATCTTATCTTTTTCTATAATTACAAATCTAGTTAAATTTTGTTCTTACTTTTTTGCTTTTTCTCTTTTGTCGTGAAATTCATAGATAAGTGATGTCCGGGAACTTCGCCTAATGAGGGAAGTCTTTGCACGTGCAACGCTCTGAATGCTTGACGTAACGTACTCTTTCCCTTTTCACCTTGAGTCTGTTTACTCCAATAATCCAGCTGTAGCTCCACTGGTTCCCATCCTTCCCTTGCCGGTTGGCCCACGTTAGGACTACTGGGTGGTGTTAACTTTCCGGGAGTTGGGACAGGCAAACTTGGAGGAGGTAAAGAAGGCGGAGAACTAGACATGCTAATGTTACTCTCTTCCAGATCGACGGATGCGGAAGAACTGCTCTCTGGGCAACCCACACGAACGTCATTTATAAAGGGAATAAAGATTTGGCTACTGTCGTCTGTTTCCCTATAAATATAATCAATTTTTTTTCTAATATGTCTGTTCAGGTCCGTTAAAAAAAAAATTTGTTCATATCGATTACCTGTACGTAACCATAGCTTCTGCTATGGGTAATAGTAAAACCGTATTTGCTGTGCCCAGGTATTCCGATACTCGTGCTGCATATTCGCTCGATCCTCCACTTTCTCTCTCTAAAAGCTCCTTCCATTCTTCTCCAAATAACTTTGAATATTTGGTGTCGATAGAACCGAGATATCTCGTTAATGTATTTGAACCGAGCGGTACCACTAAGAATTTCATGTAGTTCTGCCAATCTGGCGGTCTAAAGCTCAACAAGTCGACATAATGACGGAGAACTGCGTTTATGAAACTGTCCCCGCCAGCGATAATCACCTTTATAGGTGCCGGTGGTTTTGCAGAACTGTTGCAACTGAACATAAAAATTTACATTTAGCATATGTGCAAATCTTTTCTTTATATTTCTTCTCTCAAAAATAATCTTCAAATGAGAAAGACAAAACGCGCAACAATGCTTTCATTTTGTGTATATGTAATTAATATAAAAATAAAAGATTGAGAGAAAATCTTAATGATTTTAGATGAAGCTGATTATACAAGAAAAAGACCCATATTTTGTAATAAGAAGTTGAATCGAGGGATAAGCGTTAATGGATATGATAATTACAATTTTTGTATTCGCGTGACCAAACACGTGAATGTTGCACGGATGTCAGCCGGAGAGGCGGTTGTCAGAACTTTATGGTTTCTTTCTTGAAGTTTTGCAGCAAGTACAGCACCACCAGGATCGGCTATGGATACCAGCGACACAGCCTCCGGTAAACTATCATCTGGTAACACTCGACTTAGCTGTTCGACTAAAGCTTTTCTCGGCTGAAATTAATGAATATAATTAAATATTTTAATCAAGAATTCCGTATGCTTGGCATCATTAATTCCTAGATTGAAAATGAAAGGCATTAAAGGCATTGAGTGTAGATGATTCATGCAGAATAGCGGACGAAATAAACGACATTATTGCCCACATTTACCTCTGTGTTTAAATCGGAAGAGGGTTTCAAATCCACGCTCAGACTGTGTTTCTTAGATTTATTACTGCCAGGCGTTCCTCTATCACGCGCAAAGAGTCTACTTCTTCTCTCGGAGCTTTCGCTCTTATTAGGCTGTTCCGTTGATTTTGGCGGGGAACCCGCCACATAATTCGGTGGGTCGTTCGCCTCGTGATCTGTCCAATTTTCAGGATGAGAATCGCTGTCGGCTCTTCGAGAACTGTCATCGCTCTGTCTGTCCACTCCACGTTCTGCAATAAAATTTCATTACTGTCTATAGGGATATGCAACTTAAAAGGTTTATAAAACAGTACACAAAGTGCTTCAAAATCACCGGTATATATCTTAGAAGCTTCTTTATTTCACATAACACTTAATCAAATATATTGGCAAAGAAGCTTCAAAGTGTAAAATTGTACAGGTGTTCGGCGAATGATTAATTACACGTGCTATATTAAAATTACTGCTATTTTAAATTACTCAAAGAACAAGCTGTTTTGTTCATTCAAATTCTTAAAGTTTAATTAAACTTTAAGTTAATTTTCAATCGACATAACACAAGAATTATAGATATATCACAATATTAAAAATATCGTTCTTTTGTTTAGTTTTATGATCAAATGTGGAATATCGGTGGTTTTGAAAGACTCTGTATAAATATTCAAATGGAACAAGTGTAAAGTGAAGAAAAGCACAACTAATGTGCCAATATTAAATTATTCACGAAAAATACACTAGGTATCATATATATTTGAAATGTTTGCACTTTTAAATCGAACAAATTACATTTGAGTGCTAATTCATCAAAATTATTATTATTTTTTCATTTCGTATGTACGTTACAATAAAAGCGTGAAATTCAGTAAATGTATACTCTTACAAGAGCACTAATTTATAAGTATGAGTGTAGTGAGATAGAGAAAGGGGGGGAGGGGCTGCGTCCCACACGTCTAAAAAAAACTGATTTAACCCAACCCAATCTGTATCAGTGTGATATATATAATGATGTTACTTATTAAAAGATATAAATTTGAAACATAAAATTTAGTAAATGTATACATTGACTAGTAAATGCATACATTGACTAGTAAGTGTATACATTTACTAAACTGATTTCACGCTTTTACTGTGACATATATATCAAACACTTATAAATATCAGACGTAGCTTTAAAATAACGAATATCCAGGTTCGATGCATTTGACATTTGGAAATGTCAATTTCGAAATGCTCATTTCAGTTGTGAAGATGTACAATACATGGCACCTAGTATATGTCTTGATTCGCGATAAATGACAATTATCTGTGACAATTATCAAGTTTCGGACAAACTAAGACGACTTTATCGATGTCACAATCGTAGCATTTATTACAGGGTGTTATTGCAAATGACACAGAGAGGTGAACTCGTGTGAGATGATGTGCAAGTCTCAACGTTATTGGAAAGCAGAATACATGACTAATTGTAAGATTGACAGAATAAAGAATACGTACGTATACGAGTAGATAGAGAGATACAGGCCAGTACCACAGATCGAAGTCTAACAAGATTACACATAAGAAGCCGTAAATAGACACACAGCGTATGTAAAGGAAAAACAGGCTCGCACATTATAGATACATATACTACGGCGAGTTCTTTTAAACGGAAAGGAAAAAATCGTACTTGGAAAAAATTGTATAATAACTGCAAAAAAATTAAATATCAACACAAATTTATTTTTACCGGAACTTGTATACATTGATACATATTTGTATCTTTTCGACGAAATAGTATTTTAGAGAGGAATGTAAGAATAATAGAAGATACAAAATTAAGGAAAACATGCTAAGTGTGTAAATACACACATATATAAAAGAGAAAGAAAGGAGAGAGAGAGAGAGAGGAAAGTTGATTACATATAGAGGCATTTGATTTTACATTTGAACAAGTGAGAAACGAAAATAACGTGCCACTTCGATTATTCTTGCATTTGGCTATGTTAGAACGATATGATGCATTATTAAAGGGAAAAGTTGAATGTATAATTTATATAAGTATATTTATATATATATAAATTATAGATTTTGCTCGTATAAGTGTAAATCGCGAAGTCACTTAATTACCAAATGTGATTGAAACACCAAGCTTCTGTCGATTAGCAAGGTCATTCATGCGCTGGAGTTTCTTCTCCAATCTACAAAATTATTGTTGCTGAATTGCTTTCAAAATTTCCTTGACATTATTACAAGTATAATATATAATTTTTTTAACAAGTTGCTTGTTTAATCTGAAGGTTCTATTAATCCATATTGACTGTATCATAAAGAAAAAAAGATTAAGTTAAATATCACTACAAGAAACATTTGTGGACTCTATTACATCATCTTCAACGATATATGTATGCCTCTCTTACATCGCATGCTATATCCAAACGCAAAATACGTGCTGTTTGATAAGAAGCGGAATCCTTAAAACGTTCCAACCATTCGGTCTTCATAGGAACTAGGAACTCCAGAATTGATTGATATTTACATACCTGGAGTTGTGTGTCCGACACGGTGTTTCTCTTTAGTCGACTGACCCGCGGGCTGTTGACACGTGGTAGTCGCTGAGATAGTTCCAGTGTCCTCGTTGGTTACTACTATCGAATCGTAACATGCAACAGTGCAAAGCCAACCCACCAGACTTTCACTTAGTTCAGAAGATCTGAATCTGAGTAAGCTATGGAATTTTTAAGACCCTAATCCTTAGACAATGACGATATATTAGCGCTTCTCAGACATTTCGAATTACGACATTAAAAGCAAAAACTCCTATGAGCTTAAGTTAATTAAGGTTTACAACTATCTGTTAATCCACAAATAAAAAAGTCTACGTCACATTTTATTAATCTTATTCCGTTTAATATAATAAAATAAGACATGCAGAAAATAAATTTATTTCAATATGTTATAATCAAGAAAAGATTCATAAGATCTTTCCGTTCGCTTTTGACATCATAATCCAATGACAGCAGTGAGAGGCTAGAAGCCTTTGCTCAACGTAAATAATTATGGTTATCCATTCAGCCTCCTCGTCTCTCCCATAACATAAATTTAATGAAAAAATTATATAATTGCGTTAAAAATTAAAGCTTTCGCAATCCCTCTTTAGCTTAGCTAAAAGAAATATACTATTCTGCATTAATATAAGACAAAAATGAAGGAAGCTCACCGTTCTTCTCCATAGGAATTAAATATCAGTATCCTACCTGTCGTATAACGGATCCTAGTGAACGATAAAGTCATGGAAAAATTTTGTCTTTATTCTTAATAATCATAAAAAGATAGCCTGTGATATTTTACATTAAACGCGATAAGTAATAGCTATTCAGCTAGTGTTTTTTAACACTAATGTCCAGCCAAAATTTTCCAAAAGAGTTTAGTTGGTATTTAGCAACAAATTCAACATATCATGTAGTAAACAATTTACAGAATATATAAATATATATATTGATAACGTAACGCATACATATTAATATTCAAATGTTAGCACGTATCATTATATATATCGATATTCATATGTTTATACTTAATTACTACTTAAAAAAAAAATGTTATATTGAATAATCAGTTGAAAACTTTGAATGAAAACTTTGGACGAACCGGTAAAAGAGGAATTTAAATTGCAACAGTCATGCTGCTTCGCCAAGACATCAATAGCTTAATTAAATTGTGAATAATAGACGCACTTTTGGCAGTTACAAATTCATTTTTATGGAATTATTAAAATCTCTTCTTTCAAGCATAGTATGTTATATAAATATATAATATATAATTTATAACAGTGTTACAATCTCCGTATATATATATATATATATATATATATATATAATATATATATATATTATTTGCAGATTATCTTTTTTTTTTTAATATTTTCAAGCCCGAAAACTAGTAAGAATGAGAAAAACATCTTAATTTCAACTCTGAGTTTCATTCATTGTTCGCGATTAAAAGTATAGGTACGAAACTCGAGTTTCATATGATACCGTACTTTTCTTTTTATATTGAAAATAAATATAATTGGTTGTCGCTCTTATTTAAGATATTATATAAAGAAAAGACGTTATAACTTTTAAAAGTCTGTTTATATAAAAAATATTTCTTATTGTGTTATCACAATATGACATAAATATGACACTGTAATAATAGAAATTAAATTTGTTTCCTTTTCCGTTTTTATTTTTAACGCGCACCAAGTGTTAATAGTATTAATCTTTCA
Organism: Temnothorax curvispinosus; assembly: GCF_003070985.1. Taxonomy (NCBI): domain Eukaryota; kingdom Metazoa; phylum Arthropoda; class Insecta; order Hymenoptera; family Formicidae; genus Temnothorax; species Temnothorax curvispinosus. The sequence goes on along the minus strand of NW_020215876.1, from coordinate 173,783 downwards.
AAAATATGCGTGAGAGAGAGAGGATAACTAAAGGCATATGTTAAAATTAAAGACATATGTTTGGAAATTTCAATAAAATGACGTTTAACTGCAAAAAGTGATTATTTAACGAGTGTAATAACCAATAGCCTAGAGCGAAAGCCAGAATATGATGAGTTTGAAACGTAATGTATCTTCCTTACCGTATGGCGTTATATATGACTTAACAATACCAATTTGCTTAAACGCCAGCCTTTAACATGTCTATATTACTCAAATATTACATTGCAACATCAGCACAATGAGCTAATTTCAAGTATCAATAAAATACCTTGCCACGTATCACACATATGTCACACATTTTATCAGAGTACGCGAACAATTGAATTATGCAATGACTTACCGGAATGAGGTGGCGCGAGAAGGGATCGACTAGAGCTGAAAAAGGGTCTTAGCGATGGCTTCGGTGTACTACTAACAGACATGGTGTCCAATTCTGGCCCACTGTCTGATAAATCTTCTAATTCGTCGAACAATTCTTCTATCTCCATATCGCCACCTTTAACAAAACCATGGAAAGACTTTCAATAAATATTTTGCTTGTTTTAGAAATCGTTTAATTCCGATTAACATTTATTTAACGTTTTCAAAATTGCATTTAATATGTAAAAAGTTTCAAGAAAAACTTTTATTAATATTAATCGACTAGGTTTTATCGAAGTTGGATCTGTTATATTCATTTCCTGCATAATTTCGTTCATATAGTATCGTATATACCTGAAAGTTTCTGCCCGATCTCCTCTTGATCGTGCTCCAACTCCTCAGATACCCTAAACCGCTTTAGCAGAGCTATAAACTTTTGCTTTAAATTTCTTTGCTGCAAAACACAATAAACATCGGAATCAAATATAGACGCAACGAGAAGCCAGGCCGACCAGGCCGCCTGAAGCTGAATGGAAATATTATGCGCACCCTGGCATTCGTTGGAATCTTCCCGCGACTCTTCCGCCTATGCACCTCCAACGTAGGCTCGCTGTCGCTGCCCTCCGCCTCGCCCTCCGAGCTAAACTCCTCTTCCTCGTCACTGAATTCCGGACAGAGCCTCTCATTAGGATCGTTCGTCAGTCTTTTATCGTGATCAACCGGCTGGGAACTCAGAGCGACAACGCTCACGCGTGCCAGTGGAACCGAGTGACCACCGTATTTTTCCGCCTTATCTGATATGAGTTCCAACTCGACGTCCATTTGCTTCTGCAACACCTGTAAAAAATGATTATCGTTGGCAATGGCAAGGAAATTTTATGTCCGATGCAATATCGACACGATGCGTCTTCATCTTTGTCGGAAAATATATTTTGTAACGCTATTAGGATATAATCTATATTGATCTATTGATCTATCTCGTTATTATAAGAGTTATTATTGTAATTATACCAACTTTAAAGGAAAAATAAATTATTTTGTTTTCGATGGAATAAAGTGAAACACCAGACTTACTTGTGCCATGTTAACGATTCCTTCCGCGAGAGTCTTGTATCCGAGCATCGTGCGATTCTTGTATCGCTTGCGCCTCTGCAATAATATCAGAAGTTTGTTGCCGTCTCTCTTGAGGAAATGCGGATATTGAAGTGCAAATTGCAATTCCAGCTCGGTGTCGAGTATGCCGCCGGGCGGTATAGCCATCTCGTTCGAACGCAAAGTTCTCTTGGAGCTCTGCATCTTGACCGCGATGCTGATGGACGCTAGGTCCGAGCCGAGCGGTCGGAGTATCACTAATCGAGTTAATGTCAAGGAACACAGCCTAAAAATAAAACGAAACCAAAGTGAGATATGTATATAAAGATTCAAGATTTTAAGATATTTTAAGGTTCGATCCATAGATTGTCTGGAAGAAATCTGAAGAAATCTCGGAAATATATATTCGGCAGCATGAGTATAAATAGTATCCACAATTCAAAGAGACTGTTTACTCAGAGTTAAACAAAGATAAATGTAACGACCAATGTGTCTCTGTTTCGCGATGTATAAGACTATTGAGTATGCACTTCGGAAGGCATGAATAGATGATATCGATCAATATAATTTCTTTCTCGAAGGGAACGACTGGCATGACAATTGAGACGTCTAAGTCTATAAGGTACAATACAAGGGTCCTTCAGAAGATAAGGGCCGATTGTATTTATCGTATGCGCATGGCAAGATATCGCGTATGCGACAAAATTTAAAAGGTGATTCATGGAAAAATAAAAAAAAGTGTTGTATCTCTACACGAGTTATCATCTATTTTGCTTATCGTCGCGTTAATACTCCGGTTTAAAGTCAATGAGACTACGCCCGCCAAGGTTGGATATCCGAACTGCCCCTTGCGTCAGAGATTTCTGCGTGTAAAAAACAAGGTCGTTAATATGACCCGCCATCAATTTTGTGGCTTTTATGGATAAAGAGCCACGTAATAGACTTCGGAATTCTCTTGAAAAATTCCGATGAGAAGATATTTTCGAGCACGCTCATCGCGTAAGCTATAAAATCGATTAAAAGGACTTTTTTCAAAAAATTATCAGAGCTAGAGAAAACTGGTGGAGATAACTTTGGCGAGGAATGACACTATAACGATGATGTTCTTCGACGGAATAGAAAAAGTAATAACGTTGTACGATATAAACGTCGAAAACCCGTCGTCGAGGAGGATGATGTGAGAAAGTGAAGTATATACTGTTAAAATAGCAGCTGTGTATAAGTCTCTTTATGAAATAAATTTTCTTTTACGGTCAATAGGTCCTTACTCCGTCCGATCTCCTTTCGTACATAATTTACTTCTCGATGATACGCGCGGTAGAGCCTATACCAAGTGGAAACATCGTCGAAACCCTTATTACATGCGGTGGGGAAAAGGACGGTTATCGTTATTTATGAAGAGGGTTTCCGGGGGCGTTGGGGGGCGAGTGCTAAATATAGCCGCAGAGAGCAGAAACTACAGGTGGCACACGTTATCACTCGAGCGCGCATTTATTTTATACATGTTACGTGATAGTGATACATGTGCACGATGACGATTTCGTTTGCGATAATACGATCGATTCGCGAAAAATAACTAAATCTGGATTTGATCCGTTATGTCAGCGGTATTTAAAGAACTCGAATCCTTTCGGTACGCGTTCTATTGGAAATTGTCCGAATTATCCGAATCATACACAAATATATTATTTCTAAACCGAACAATGTTTTCGTGTATTAAAATGCAATAAAATATATACACTGTCGTTAACACAGTACGTTCACATCATAACTATTACCATTATCACCGTATGTATCGATTATTCCGAATAATGGAGAAAAAAAAATATTTCCGATAAAAGCGCTTTCAAATAATCGATCCAAAGTGCAAAGTAACAAAATTGCTCCAACGTACGGACAAGTATTTGAGGGATTTGGAATATTTAAATTCCTGTGATCGCGACCATTGAAGATAAGCGTCATAATCATTTAGTATAAATTTAGTTTAAGCGCAGACCACAGGCGTCTGAAATGTGCATGCGTAGTTAAACGTGATATCGAGTGTTATTTCGATTACATATACCCTATCTCGCCGTTATATTTATACTTTTGCTCGTGGCGTATACGTAATATCACGTATGTATCCAAGGCGCCTCGGAAAATCTTTTTTAGGAACTTGTTGGAAATCGACAGCATTGTAACTAGCGATGGCAACGTTAATTTCGTAGTCGGACTGGTCGCGTCGTGCATCCGAATTTATACCGACGTAACCACTGACTTTTGCCAAACACGTGCCGGCCATCGTGGTTTGGCAGTACGTGCGAGTCAAAAATACTGCAGTAATCATCATTTCGTCACATGCCGTTCGCGGTTCGCTAGCCACACACACACACACATATATAAAGATATATGTATATACGCGGCACGATATAAACTTTACAGTCGATCCCCCAAATCGATTAAGGTATTTATAGTGAAAAGAACGTACATCCCTGCTTTCGCGAGACAGGCATTTAAAAGTTGGCGTTGTGGATATCTAAAACTATAGATAAGAATTTCGCGGTATTACAACTATAACGTCTCACCGATCTCGCGCGTTCACGGGCTTAAAAACGCCCTATTTTCATTTATATTACTCGACGGTATAGTAAATTGTATATATGATAGATAAAAAACGTTTGCTACATACTTTTGAACATTACAAAATAACACTCTCGAATCGTATCATTTCTTATTGTTAGAACGACTTACTTTCCGAATTAATGTGAAGCGCAACGTGGCGCAACGTGGTTCTTTTTTTATTCAGACTTTACACAACATCTTGAGTATATTAATTACTTACTATTAATCTGTTGAAATCTATTCGATGCAACACCAAGAAATTTCTCTCAAAACTATGATTAATTTTATTTTTTATTTAATGATTTCTGAAGAATATCATTACATATTTTTTGTAATGTAAAACTTTTGCCCCACCAGAACGTTAACTTAACATATAGATTTAAAAAATAATAATTTTAACTTTAAATTAATTCTACTCCAGTTTGATTTGACAAATCTTGTACATTCACAAAAACAAGAAATAATTTGTCTCGTATTGACACTTGTGCGACAAGTGTCAAATGTCAGGTTGTAAACATCGAAAGATTAACGATAAACATCGATCTGTCATCGTTTAAGAGTACGATAAAAAGTGCGACGAATATCAAAGTGCGACGTAATATTATCAAGGATTGCGGAATTCTCTCATTCATCGCGAACGTGACGAGCGCGGATCTGTCAGATTCTGTTGACAGTTGCAGTCGTTTCGGAGTCACAAGTGGATGCGAGATGCGAGATGCGACGCGTGTGCGTGTGTCATACGACTGTGACTCAACTGCGAAGAAGGACGCAACGTGTCCGCGTTCATTCGCAAATACGGGCGTCGCAAAACGGACACGTCGCGTGAGCAAGCACGGGAGATCGTGCCCGTAAAAAAGAAAAGGGCGTGCAAACGCCAGACGCTCGTCGCCCCCAGTTGGAGAAACGTTACTTAGCGTCCACCATAACGTCGAAGAATGCCAGGCGAGCCGAGCCGCGCCGCGCCACGCCGCGGGTCGCGGGGGTCGAACAATCGCCGGACTCCGGAGTAATCGTCGCGAAATGCGCCGTCCGTTACCTGGGTATGCAATTCGGGGGCGTGCGATCCACTTCCCAGGTGGCGAACAGCTTCATGGGAACGGGCCGGGTGGCCGGGGCCGTCACCTTCGTCCGTTCCGCCATTTTTGGCCCTGGCGGCCCGCGAGACACACGCAACACCTACGATCACCTACGATTCACCGCGTCTCGACTCTCGCGGCTCGCAGTCGACTATCAATGACCGTCACCGCGGCGCCGTCACCGGTCACCGTGGTGAAGAGCGGCGGCTCAACACGGGTACGCGGAGACGGGAGCGGGGAGGCCGAGCGTCGAGCTGGCCGATGATTCCGAATTCGACCGTGGCACCAATGGCGCCACGTTTGTCCCAAGTCCGTGCGCGGCGCGATCAGCCGGAACGAAAATTCCTGGAATCACCGAGGAAAATGTCGCGACATCTCGCAAGTTCGATACGAGGTAATTTCGATTGTAATTAAACATTACCGACGTTCGAAATGGGAATATGATGATCGATAAGATTGAATCTTGCCGATTTTTGAAACACCACTCGATATATTGATAGAAAAATTTATTTCAAGGGATTTTTTTTTACCAAGATTTCCGTCTTCACAAAATTATACCTTGTTCCAACAAGATTGACATCCATTACAAAAGACAAGATGCCTTTATCCGTCAAATAATAATAACGAACTGATGCGTTATTATACATACATATATCTAAGTGATAATATAATCGTGTTGGATTTTATTACAAAAAATGTACAGGTGATATTAGTAACCAAATAATAAATATACACGTTTCCTCCGTTTCCTTCCTTCCTTCTTTTCCTTTTCTCGCTGTTAATGCTGTTATAATAGCTTTTTTACACTTATTTAAATCAGATGATACGACAACCACCACATTAGAACAGGTTGGACACCAGCCAAAGACAATATAAAGTAAAGCCGCCTTTTATTACCAGAGGCTGTGTACGAACTATGGCCTTGTGGAATGACTCTTAATTTTAACGATCGCATTAGAAAGACAGCTAGAGAAGCACTGAAGTACAGTAGCGTCACGTAGTAACCAAACTTTCGAAATAACAACGATATCAACAGTGCCGCATTGACACCGACATATTTATAACCGCAATACGCCAGCAAGTCGAACGTTGCTAGACTCGTTTGAAGATTCATCACGTACAAACTCACAGTGTGAACGAGCAATTCGATCAAACCCCAAGCAAGAGCGGAACTAGCTAGTATACCGAGTTGTTCGTGGGTGAAACGTTCCTGCATGCCTAAAACTAATCCTGCCACAGCAACGTACGTGAAAAACGCCATTGTAGGAATATACATATCAGGTGCGTTAGTCTCGTATCGCGGTTGCAACGGTACATCTTGCTCGTACTTAACAGACCAGTCCTATAACAAACAATTATTATTGATTTTGCGTAGCACGTGTTTCAACTGTGCAATATATTCATCTCCATCTTCAAACAATGTCTCCTCCTGAAGCTTACCTTATGTGTAAACGGGAAGAACAACAGCATCAATTTTGCGAAGACGTAATCGGTGTTTACAGCGAAGTAATATTTCAACGCTGTAACTGGCACATATTTCTCGAGATGCTGTTTTCCAGTACCAACCAATGCATTTCCATATTGTACAGCCATATCTGTAACGACTGGCTGAGCCAAGACGTGCGCAGCAAATTGTGGACTCGCAAACTCCCCTCCTCCTTGATTATCGCTGGGTGGATACGCGGACATCTGAGGATTAAATCCGTATGGCGATGGCCCTTGACCAGGAACATTGAAGCCATATTCCGGCATTGTACCATTGTTCATGGGCACCTAGGATTAAGTTAATGATTTAATGATGAATTGATCAAAAATCTGATGTAACGTGTGAACTCTGTGATACATACACTGGACACTGCCATCGGAAAGTTCCCGGACACTTGCCTTATTTAGATTTATACAGAATTGTACATACAAAATGTTGGTAAACATTGTTTTTTGCAATATATTCATGAATTTGTACATCTCTTCCAGGAATAGCAAGTGACGAATAAAAGAGCACAAAAATAACAATTTGCGAATATATTACAAAAAACAATGTTTACCAACATTCTGTATGCACAATTCTGCTAAATAATTCTGCAAGTGTCTGGGAACTTTCAAACGCCAGTGGTTATAAAAACATATATAAAAGCAAAAATGTTGACGCTAACTAAATGGCTGGGTTTTGCCGAACCTCTGCTTAGCTAAGC